>NW_006793744.1:2329941-2403153 GCF_000442215.2 Lipotes vexillifer
AGGAATGCCTTATAAAGTAACCCCAAAGCTGACCTGTCAATTTAGAAATTTTGCAAATAAAAAGATTCACTTCATACGATGTCAGTAGGTTAACTATGTGTGTTATCTGCTAAGAATCAGCATTTCATTACTGGTAGAACTAATATGAATCACTCACTAGGAGACTGTGTAGAAACACAATGTTCAGACCTAACATGTACCAAAATTTATTTTTCCCTGAGCTCTGTAAAGAAAATCCATTACTAACCAAAGACATTAATTTTACTGGCTTATACAGACTTCTTAAATTAGAGTGTGTGTGTGTGTGTGTGTGTGTGTGTGTAAAACTTAGAGAAAACTAGACCTAGACACTCAATTAGCAAGTGAAAAGAGGGAAAGCAGAAGGCTTAATTTCTCCCAGTGCAATGATGGTTTTTAATGTCTCTGTGCAATAAGGAGGTTTCCCTTATTATTAGAATGGAGTAAGCACAAGTGTTTGTATCTAAATAGCTTCATATTTTTTGAGAGAAGGTTGAAGAAGATTAGTGTGGGTAAAGATGTATTTATTTGGAGGTGGGAAGGTGGAATCTGAGGGTGGTACATCATTGGGTCCTTTTCTGGTCTCTTAGGAGATGAGGTCATCTCTGAGGCTCATGGCAGGCAAGTGAAAGAGCTTAAGTGAGAACTTCACAATCTGGGAGATAGAAAGAGGCTGAAAATAAAAAGACTGATGAGCTTTAGTGAGGGCCCAAGTGAGGGCACAAATGATAAATACACACCAGTGGCTAATTTTTATAACTGTAATTTTCTTCAACTGAACTTAGCAGGCCATCAGGAACAGAGCAAATGGAAGTGATGGGGTTAAGTGAGGTTATGAATTGTTGGCCCCAACACTCAGAGACCATGGAGGTGAGAGACTCAAAGATGCTGGCAAGGATGTGGTTGAAATTACTGACTATGGGGTCCAAGCTGGGTGAGAAAAGTGAAGCCAAGAGAAGTGTGGGAGGGTAGGGAGGCAGAATGGGACTGGAAAATTCACAGAACAGACATAGCTAGTGTGAGAAGTGGAAGAACAAGAGACAGACGTCAGAGAGTGAAATTTTCCTGAGACAGCAGTTCATGGCAGTGGCAATCTGGACTGTGGGCCTGGGAGGGGACTGATGTGTAGGAATGGAGTATAAGGTCAAGAAACCACAAGGCGGGGAAGATGGCTGAGTCAACACGTGGATAATCTCATCTAGGATGATGTTAAGACTCTGGTGGAAGAAAAAAATCTATGTACAACGTGGGCAACTTACCTCCTGCAAAGTTGTTGCCTTCTTTGATTTTCTGTGAAAGTGTTGCTAAGTTGTTGTTGGCTATGTTTCTGAAGACTCCTGAGAGCCTAAAAGGCCCACCAGAGAGGACCATCAGGCCAGCACTGGGCAGACTCTGTCCTGAAAGCATCCCAAGGCAGCAGGGACTGAGCATTGGAGCTGTGGAATCCTGGTGTGGTTCTGCCTTTGACATACTCGTGTAACAACCGTTCTGGGCCCCTTATCTGTGAAATGAGAGGTTTGGCTCATGTGGTTTCCCCGGAATTTTCTGACTCTAAATCACATTCAGTTTCAGTGGAATATTTGTTTCTAACCTTTCCCATGTTGCTGTTGAGTTAGCCTAATTGCTACCTCTTCTCCACTGATTTCATTTTGCCCCACCTCACCCTCAGATGACTCCTTCTTTCCACTCAGAGATAACAGTCCCAATGAGCTCAGGAACATTTCCTCAACTGCCAAAACTATTTCCAAAATGTAAACTTGTGGCTGCTGATTCATGCACTGCTTGAGAAGCACTGTTTCTTTCTGACTGGTTTCCCATATGCTGCCCTTACATCCAGAGACCAAGTCATTTGTGAAAAGCTGGGATTATCAGGGAAAAGGGCCACTTGAGATGTTATTGTGAGACTTAAAGAAGTAAGAAAGATGAAGCTTTCAAATCGCCAACATCATCATTACTAAAGAGTGGAAAGTTAGTTAAATATGCATGGACTCTGCTCTTGGGTACCTTAAAATTGAAAACATTCCAGCTTAATGCCAAACATACAAACACACACAAAACACCGTGCAACCATCATCTTGTTGAGTGAGTAAATAAATAAATGATTTAAGAGTCAACAGATCCAACCCAAGAGCCCTCGCTGAGGCCTCAGTTCTCACTGCAACACATGTTTGGAGCTCCTATGTGTAAGGCCAACACCAGGGAATGAATGAGAAGGCAAGCACAAGGAGTGTGAGGTGTAGTAAGAGGTTTCTTAGTGCAGTGCCTCAAGGAACTCCCCCTTTTACAAGGCTGGATGCCAAGAGAAAGCAAGGAAGACACAGAAGGAGTTGATGAGAGAGGGAACTAGGTCAGTAACTTCCACCTTATCAAAGTAAAGATAGTTGTCCTGCGGAGGAGGGACTGGTCTACAGGGGAAAATGACACAGGTGAGTCAGAGAAGATGAGGACTCAAATAGGTTATTGGATTTGTCCATCAGACAACTTTTCCATGAGAATTTCCATGTAATTATGGATCTGGATCCAGATAGTATGAGTTTACATAGCGAATGACTGGAGTGCAAGTGTGTTTCTAAGACCAGACTATTCTTTCAGAGAGATGGACAACAAAATTTGGTACCCAAGGGGGGGATTTCCCAAAAGGGAAATTTGGGGGAAGAATAAAGACTTTGTAGCTAAAACAAAAGGGAAGAATTTATTGACAGCAAGGACATTGAAGATACATAGAAGAACAGTATAATGGAAGAAGCAGGAAACAGGGGAGAGAGATGAGATTACAATCACAGGTGAAGGAGGAGGGGGAGGAAGGTGCAGAGATTTTTGAGGTTGAAGGATGAGGATGGAGGCTGTCAGCACAGAGGCAGATGTAGAACTGGCCAGTAACTTACATTTTATGTGGAGAGTTTCTTGAAGACTTCAAGCATAGGAAGAGGGGAGAAGAAGCAGAGTGACCTGATCAAAGAGGTGGACTTAGTAAATTCTAGAAAATTCTAGAAGCAGAAGAATCAGAACAAGTCATTGCCCCTACCTCCAAATTTGCCCAAAGCTGGGACTGAAGACACTTCACTTGCCTAACAGGGAACAATTTCCCGGAAAGCAAGAAAGGATAGGTAAAAAGATTTATTCCCTCATCTGTATGACCACTGCCTCCCCCTCTACCAGTAACATGTGGGAAGGACAGGGAGAAGAAAGCATTGCTGATCCTAGGGATGATTTCTGCCCACAAATGACATCCTAGAGCATTGCTGGCATGACCATTGAATTTGCTAACAACTTTTCATCAGCTAGAGCACTTCACCTACTTATATCATCAACTTTATAAACATACCCTGGTGTTTGGCGAACTTGAGACCTACACTGGGAAAGTATTAAATACACACAGGTCCACAGTCCCATACTGAAGTAGCACCTGAATAAGGCTCTGCTTCCTCTACCGAGAGAGCTACAAACTATAATAGTGGTCCTCAATCTTTTTTCTCAGACATCTACCAAAATATTTTAAAGAAAAAAATGATATACTGTCTGACAAATGTTTAAGTGAACATCTAAAATACTTTCACTAAAACACTAAATAATTGTAAACGATATCATTTTCCAGCATGGTGTCAATAAATAACATTTAAAATTTCAACCATTATTTTATTCTTGTAAAGATACTAATGGCATCAAAATACCATAGTGAGTTTTTTAAAAACCTACTTTTTTTTGAAGTATAACATTCATTAAAAATGTTCACAAGTGTTAAGTGTACATCTCACTGGTTTTAAAAGTGAACCACATATCCATGTAACCAGCAAACAAACAAATCAAGAAGTTCCTCTTTACTTCTCCCAAAGCTGTTCCCCTGCCCCAGAGTAACTGTTATTGTGATTTTAGCAACATAGATTCATTTTCCTATTCTTAAACTTTATATAAATGGAATTATTCAGTAGTTATTCTTTTAAGAGTGGCTTCTTTTGCTCAGATTTATCTTTATGAGATTTATGTTGCATGTAGCAACACTTCTTTCTCGTTGCTGTATTGTATTCCATGATACAAATATACCGCATTTTATTTATTATGCTGTTGGTGAACATTTGGCTTCTTTCCAATTTTTGGCTATTATGAGTGTGCTTCTATAAATATTTTTGTGCATGCCTTTTGTGAAGTATGTAAACATTTATGTTAAGTAAATATCTAACAGTGGAATTGTTAGGTCATAAGGTCAAGCATATATTTAGCTTTATTTGGTATTATGAAACATTTTTCCAGGGTGTTTGTATCAAATTACATTTTTACTAGAAGTGCATGATGATTTTAGTTGCTTCACATCCTTTGGGAGTCTGTCTTTTTCATTTTACTTATTCCGATGTGTATGAAGTTTGAGCTTTTTTTCCAATAATTTTGGCCATTTAGATATCCTGCTTTTGTGAAGTGTGTATTCAGATTTCTTCCCATTTTTCTATTGAGTTTGTCAATTTCTTACTGATTTATACGTGTTCTTTATATATTCTCTGTGTAAGTCCTTTGTCTGATGTATTGATGCCTTCCACAGATATCTTCTACTCTTTGGCTTTCATTTTACTCTACCAGTGGTGTCTTTCAATGTAAAAGTTATTCATTTTAACATAGACCAATGTTCAATTATTTCCCTTTATGGTTAGTACATTTTGTATCCTGTATAAGAAAGTTTTATCCACCCAACATCAAAAAAATATTCTTGCAAGTTTTCATCTACATTTATTGGTTTAGCATCCACATTTAATTATACAACTAGTATTGTACTACCTAATTGATTAGGTAAAAGTCAATTTGAATTGATTGTTTGTGCATTGTGTGAGGTAGAGCTAATATTAATTTTCCCCCTACATACAATTGACCCAGTAACATTTACTGAAAAGACATTTATTTCAACATAACACTACAAGGCCATCTTTGTTATAAATTAGGTGACCTTATATGCATGGCTGTTTCTGGAGACTATTCAGTTCCATTAGTCTATTTGCCCTTTCTTGTGTAGGTCCCATACCATCTTAATCCCAACAAGTTTATAATATGGTCTAGAGGTATACATTTCCCATATCATTTATTTTCAATATTACTTTGATTATTCTTGACTCTCTCCATTTCTATACAAAATTTAGAATCTGTTTTACACACACACACACACACACACACACACACACACCAGCTTGGATTTTGACTGAGGTTATATTGATATATATTGTGATATATAGTATATATTAGATTAATTTGAAGATATATTTCTAATACTGAGTCTTCCAACATATAAACATGGTATGTCTACCACTTAGTTAGATCTTGTTCAATTTTTCTTAATAATGTTTTGTAGTTTTCAGTATTCCTTTAGATTTCTAACAAATAAACTGTATCACTTGAAAATTAAATTTCTCTTTATTTTTGAAATATAGAAGTAAATTTAATTTTTATATATTAATCTTTTATTCATAACTTTGTAAAATGTTTTATTAATTTTATTAGTTTTTTAATTGGAAGGCTTCTATGCATGCAATACTATCATCTTCTGGTGACAATTTCCTCTCTTTCTATTTATTAAAACTTTGTTCTCCTTGCCTTATTGAAATGGATAAGACCTCAAATACAGTGTTGAATAGAAAAGGTGATAGTGGTCATCTTTGATTCATCTTAATCTCATGAAGACAGCTGTCAATATGTACTAATTAAATATGGCACTTTTTGGTGAATATTCTTTATCAGAGAAAGAAAATTTTTGTAAATACTCCCCTCTATCCCTGGTTTGCTAAACTTTTAAAATTATGAATTGGTATTAAATTATATTAAATATTTTTCTTTATTTATTGAGATGATTATATAATTTTTCTCCCTTTTTCTGCTACTGGGTAAATTACACTGTCATATATGTATGAGTATGTGTATGATATATATCTGGATTTAATTTGCTAATACTTTCATAGATTTAGATATTTGTGTTCTTAAGAGATTGGCTTATAATTTTTGTATGTTATAATGCTCTTACCATATTTTGAAATCACATTTTTAATGCCCTTATTAAAGAAGGAATTATTCTCTTCTCTGGAAAAGTTTATTTAAGATTGGTGTCATTTCTTAAATATTTTGGAGAATTTACCTCTAAAATTAGGTGGTATTGGAGATATCTTTGTTTGTAATTAAGAAGATTTTTAGTTACAGATTCAATTTCTTTAACAGATATAAGAATATTCAGATTTTAAAAATTTCTGCTTCCATCAATTTTGGTAAATTGTAGGTTTTGAGCTATCAAAATTGTGTTTTTTAATTGTGGTTTTTAAACTTTCAAATGTATTGGAATAAAATTATTCATAATGTCCTCTTTTTTTTTTTTTTTTTTTTTTTTTTTTGATATACTTACTTAGGTGTGGCCCTCAGGATGGATTTAAATATATAAAACCAAAAAGCCTTGATTCTTCTGGATTGATGCAGTGACGTTTTTGTATTTATAAATGAAACACCTTTTTTTTTTTAGTGTTGCTAAACATAAATTCTACTTGGTTTGAAATCAAGTGGTTGGAACACTTTTGACTTTTAAACATGTTGTTGATTCAAGGCTTCATTGAAGAAGCTTTCAATCAGTGGATCAGTCCGATTCTGTAATTAGCGCGCAGTACCTAATATTTTGGTGCTATGATGAGGACCAATGCTCAAAGTGGATTTTGTTCTTGAACAGTGTTCCAGTAGATTTGATGAACATTTATTGGCTTGAGGTCTGATTACCCCCCCCTTAATAGATTTAAGATTTCTATTTAATGTTGAAAAGCTGCACAAATTTGTATGGAACAAAGCCTAGAAAAATGAAAACGATAGATTGAATATGCTGTTTGCAGGCCTCTCACTGTTGTGGCCTCTCCCGTTGCGGAGCACAAGCTCCGGACGCGCAGGCTCAGCGGCCATGGCTCACGGGCCCAGCTGCTCTGCGGCATGTGGGATCTTCCCGGACCGGGGCACGAACCCGTGTCCCCTGCATCGGCAGGCGGACTCTCAACCACTGCCCCACCTGGGAAGCCCCATAATGTCCTCTTTTTAATTAATAGACTTTGTACTTTAGAATAGTTTTATATTTATAGAAAAATTGAGCAGGTATTATAGAAAATTCCCATATACAGCCACACATAGTTTCCCTTATTATTAACATCTTACATTAATATGGTACATTTTTTATAATTAATAAACTAACATTGATTGTTATGTCTCCTTAGGTTCCCCTTGGTGTTGACTGTTCTTGTTTTTGATGACTTTGACAATTTTGAGGAGTGCTGGTCAGGTAGAGTACAGGATGTCCCTCTGATGGAATTTCATTATGCCTCAGATAGTTCTTATTCTTATTCTCTCTCTCTAGAATATCTATTATTCTGTCTTTCAGTTCACTAATCCTTTTTATATCCAGTCTGTTGTCAAGGTTATCTATTGAATTCCTTATTTATATTATTGCATTTTTCATTTTGACAATTTCCACTTGATGTTTTAAAATATATTTTAGTTTCTTATTGAAATTCTCCATCTTAACATTCATTTTCTTGAATATGTTGACACAGATGAAAGTCTGTGTCTAGTACTTCAGTAACTGGGTCATCAATAGTTCTCTTTTCTTCTTTTTGGTCCCATTTCTTGGTATGCTTGACATTATTTAAGAAATAGACTCTATTTCTAGAGAAGTTTTAGGTTCAGAGCAAGACCGGACAGCAAGAAGAACGAGTTCCCAAATACTCCCTGCTCACCCCCACCCACCCCCCACAGCCGCCCCTACTATCAACCTGCTTCATCGGAGTGGTACATTTGCTAAAATCAGTGAATGTTACCGCCGTCTGACACTGCTGAAAATACCACTCTGCATTTCAGAAGCTGTTTGGCTTAGATACATAGCATTTTGCCCTGAGAAGATTAATATTTGGCACATTCCTCTGAAGGGAAAACACTTTGCATGGGGCTTACTTCTTTGTACATCCTTTCTCTAAGATCTTGGTCCCCCAAGTCTTAGATGCCTCGGCATCCCTAACTATAAATTTTGCTTCCTGAGCCTGTAAGATTGCCTAAAGCTCTGCTGATTTCTGTGCCTCTTCACCATGATGCTCTTCTTGAGTCTTCAGCCTCTTGTCCAGGGCTGAAATCAGCAAATACCTAATTTGTAATTTGTTTCAAGGAATGTCAGTGCACCTTTCTTTCTTTGCTCTGAGATCTTGGCTCATCAAGTCTTGGTTACCTTAGTAGTTCTTTGATGACCTCCAGGAGGTCAAGAGAATTTTTATTTGTGTTTTATCCAGCCTTTCTAGTTGCCTCATCAGAAGTATGGTCTGCTGAAAGATACTCTCTCTTAGCCCAACATAGTAAAAATTTGATAAATACAATTATCTATTTGTTTAGAAGTTCTATGTTAGAACTGTTTCCTTGAAACTGGTTTATTTCCTTGAACTGGTTTATTTACATATTTTCATTCTAGTTTCTCCAAAAGTATCCTATGTAATGTAGGATCCCTATGTAATGTAATCTTAGTCTTAAATGTCTTGTGATTTCCATATAATATTTTTCTTAAACAAAGTATTTTTAGAATTTAATTTTTATGACCAATGGTTTCTAATTCTCTAAGTCTTTAATTAAATGGTTCTCATTTTTGTCTGCATTTTGAATTACCTAGGGAGCTTTAAAAATTGCTGATATATAGGTCTTACCCCTAAAAATTCGTATTTAATTGGTCTTGGGTGCTTTTTGCATTAAGGTATATTTAAATCTCTCCAAGTCTTTATAGTGTGCAGCCATTGTTGGCAGTCGCTGCTCTAAATGTCAGAAAATTTTTCCTGTGGATTGAGTAACCATTGCAAATTTACCAGGTGCACAACTGATCGCAATAAATTAAATATGTTATAAATTTTGATGAAAGAGAGTTCACAGACACCAGTGTTTCAAGTTGTACCTTTGTTTGTTATTTCAAAGGTTTTCATACTTCATGGTAATGCATCAATATAGATAAGAGGTATATATTTCTTTCTTGATGGGTAAGATACAACTTTAAAAAAAAGCTTAATTAGGGCCTTTGTGGAAGGAGAGGTAGGGAAAAAAGTAGCCTCAACCAAAGACACATTCTCTGGCAGATCAATATTAGGAAAGAATACAAATTCAAGTCAAAGATATAGAGCTTGTGTGTCTTAGAGCTCCCTTTGCCACGTACCCCTAGGAAAATCTTTATGTGTCCTTCAAATTACTTAAGGGGTATAACATACTGAAAACCACTGTTCTGTGGTAGGATAGGTAATGTTCCTTTTTCCCTCCAGATTAATCCCTCCCCTCCCCACCCTGCTCCTTTTCTCCTGGAGGCTACATCGATGATACCAGCAACCTTTCTTATCCTCTGGCTTCTGGCTGGGTTATTCAATAAGTTAAGGAGGAGAGTAAGTCAGATTTCCTTTCAGCAGTGTTTTCCAGGGCAGGCTGATTCCCTTGATTCAAAGTCACAGTTCCTCTTAGGTGGCCATCTCTCTATGACCTTCTCCTTCCAGTTTTTAATAGTTACTCTCTCTCCTTGTCCCCTTGGGCCTAGAGCAGATAACAGCCCAGGGTATTTCACTATCTCCTGTGAGCTCCTGACACCGTTTGAAAATAGTCTCTATATTAAATCCTTCTTAAATTATTTTGATTTGCTTGTGCTCGGCTGATACATCTAGCGACAGAGGAGCCCTCTGTATGACTCCGTGGCTTCCACAGAGGTTGACTGGGACCAGGGATGTCGCTGAACAAGATTTCTGGCTCTTTGCCTTCTCTAATTAGAGAGAACAACGGCTATTTCTGAACCAAACCTCAATAGACAAACCTGGCATTATAGCTGGGTCAATACACAGATCTCAGAGAATAAATGTTTCAGCTGACATCATTCAAAACTAATACAATGAATACATGGATATTCTGTTCTGGATCATTTCCTGCCCACATCTTTATGCTTGGCGAGTGAGGGATAATTCAACAAACACCAAAAGAGGAATGTCAAATGAACACAATATGTACATTCTTCCATCACTTTTCCCCATTTGCCCCTTATTTATATACAATTCTGTCTTTTGCTGTTCACAAATTGTTTCTTGAAAGTCAGTCTCCTCTTCTTCGCTAGACTGTAAGTTTCATGGGGACATAAAGCACAAACATATTTCTTTGCAGCTGCTGTTGCCTGAAAATTTTCTACTCAGCTCTCTTCTAGCTCACCTGTCTTTGCATGTTCAACCTGGTGTCAAGCTTAGCTAATGAGTTCTCAATTTCAATTATTGCGTTTTCTTCATTCATTCATTCATTCAACAAAGATATTTATTGAGTTCTTAATTCATGCTAGGCATTGGATTGATTATAAAAATGAACACAGTGTTAACTACTGTTAATTAACTAGTGTTAATTACATGAGTGTAATGACAATTGCTTTTAAAAGATTAATTAGTTTAAAAAGATTGTATGCCCTTATTCATCTTTCACAAACTGCAACCAATCTTACTGTGACTATCAGAATTCTTGGTTTTAAACAATACAAACCGATTCTGGGTAACTTAATCAGAAAAGGAATTTATTGGGACAATACTTCGTAAATTACAGACTCAACCAGAAGTCTGGAGAACCAGCCTTGTTTATAAGATGGGCAGACACCTAAGGAGGCTATGCAGGAGCAAGGGAGAGTTTAGGCAGAACACATGTGGGGAACAGAGTGCTGTCACAGAGCTGATGACGGATGCCTGGCTGCAGCACTGGACTCTTGACTCCGATGTCTCTCTAGAGACTGGAGATGGAGGCAAGCACTCCTCCTGCCTCTGGAAGGCATCATCAGCTGCCTCTGCTCCCCGTGCCGTACTCACTCCAGACCTTGGGACCCCGTGGTGATCGTCTGTGGAGGCGAATTTAGGTTCCTGCCAATCTCTAGGGGTCTGGAACAATAAGGGTGTTCAGAGCTTCTGAGAAGTGGCACTCCACTTCCAGTTAAGAACCCCCCCTCTGGAAGATTTCCCCAGCATGGGAAGGAGGTCCATGTGCTGGAAGGCCAAAAATGCTCATAACTGTCCACTATTCATATAACGAAGTTTGCAGCCAATGAACTGGCAATGGAATTATGTACAGGTAGATGTCTTAGGAAGTACTGAATATTCCAGACACCCACGGAGCCAGCATTTTCAGGATAAATATTAATGACTTACCCAGGAATTGAGATACTGAGGGAAGCATTTGTCATTGTTAGTTCACACAAATAGCTGTCAGCACACAACAGAGCAGGGCTAATTCATTCATTCGTTTCCATAAATATTTATTATTAAGTGTAAGTGTAAGGTGGTGAGAGGTAGAAAATCATAGCTGCCCTGCTTCCCGCCATCCCAGCATCCACTGCCAGCCTAGGCTTGGGGGCCTTGGAGTTACGAGTATCTCACTTTACTAAAATTTAACCCAGTATCTCCCTCTCTCTCTCTCTCTCTTTACTTAGTGCTTCTCTCAGTGAAGACTAAGAAAAGGAGTTTAGGTGACTTGTAAAATGCAGAAAGTAACCCAGTGTCAGAAAATTTACTATTAATATTTCAAGTAAAAAGCATTAAATAAATATACAAGAGCATTCTGGCTATGAAGATGATATAAAAGATAAAAAAAAAAAATTTTGCTACTAAGCAAAAACTTTGAAAGTCATCTTTTGTTTCCTTGTCCCCTACATCCACCAGCCACTGTATGCCGAATCGAAGATAATTCCATACAAACTCGACCTTGTGCTGCTAATTCTGCAGAAGCTACTCTACTGTGGTGCTCTTTACTAAGCCTTTCATGTTTATTTTTTCGAGATTTTCAATTATGTAAAATCCCAGCCACAATGTTGCATTTCCATTAACTTAGTGGATACAGTTGTGTGTTCTGGCATGACTTCCAGCAATAGTCCCTGCACTGGTGAAGTCTTGCTGTTTGACACTGACCTATAAAATGTGTTATAATGATCTAAAATAAGGGAAAGAAATGAAAAATAAAACCAGCCACAGTGGCATTTTGAAATGAGGTAAGATTTGAAATGACTTTAGCACATGCGGTGTGCTATAAAGTCAAGTCCACCACTCAGCTTGGTCTTCACAACAGTCCTATGAAGTAGCTAAGGCCCACTTTGCAAATTAGGAAACTGATTCTCATAGAGGATAAGTAGCTGGCTTGGTCAAACAGCCAGTAAATAACAGAGCTAGGAGTCAAACCCAGCTTTACCTGACTTCAAAGCTGAGCTCTCAGCCACGGCTCTGCACAGCTTTTCACTTAAAAAGGGAAAAGGACGTTTAAGGAACATACAAGTCTGGGAGATATTTCTTAGACTTGAAATAGACATCTTTATAGGTGGCCCTGGGGTATGGTTTGGTAGGAGGTGGCAACTAGGGCGTTTCATTTTTGAGTTTGATGTGTGTAAGCTTCTTTCTTTTAAGAATGTTGATGACATTATTTTTGGCCATTAAATGGAAATTAGGTGTTTTGTGTGATGGGTACCAAGTGCTATCTTAGACATCTTTATATAACAACCTGCTCTTGGTAGACAATCTCTAAATACAGCCTAGAGATTTTTGTGACTGCCTGTGGCTGGCTATAAGATGTACAAGATAAGCTGTTAGCAAGCAGGTCCTGATTCTTTCTGTAAGACAGCTTTTGCTATGAATTCACAATCTCCAGTCTTTTATCATATAAATATTACTGGATTTTTTTTTCAAGAATCTTTTAAAAATGAAAGAAAAGCTGAGTCGTGGACTTGACTTTATAGGACACTGCACGTGCCAAAGCCATTTCAAATCTTACTTCATTTCAAAATGCCTCTGTGGCTGGTTTTATTTTTCATTTCTTTCCCTTATTTTAGATCATTATAACACGTTTTATAGGTCAGTGTCAAACAGCAAGACTTCACCAGTGCAGGGACTATTGCTGGAAGTCATGCCAGAACACACAACTGTATCCACTAAGTTAATGGAAATGCAACATTGTGGCTGGGATTTTACATAAGTGAAAATCACGAAAACTCACGAACCCAATTCCCGCAACACACAGAAAAAAGAGACCTGCTCTCTCTACTGTGAGCTGCCAACCCACAGGCCGTTAAAGACTTCCTTTGTGGGTTAGGAGACCCTTGCTGGTGCCCATTTCAATAAACCATAAACTTTTACATGCACACTAAACACCAGAGTGCTTGCAATCAGTTTGCTATTATCTAGATCCATTGAATGTGCATCTATGCCAAGACCAAAGTGCAAGACAAAATGCTGCTCCTTTAAAAGCCTTACATTTGGGGGAATTCCCTGGCGGTCCAGTGGTTAGGACTCCCCGCTCTCCCTGCCAAGGGCCCGGGCTCAATCCCTGGTTGGGGAACAAAGATCCCACAAGCCACGTGGCATGGCCAAAAAATAAAAATAAAAAACCTTACATTTGATTCAGTCAACACCTGCTGTGGTCCCAGGAGTGTGGCAACACGGAACATAAGGTTTTCTAGTTCCATGTGGGCTCAGTGGATGTGTTGTTTTGCAGCTACAGTTTTCACTTGGGCACAAACCTCCTACCTTTTGCTGAGCAAAGCGAGCAGGGGCAGAAGTAAGGAGCGGTTCTCCATTTAGCGGTACATTAGAATCATCTGGAAAGTTTTTTAAAATCCTGACACTTAGGATGCATGCAGACTAATTCCATCGGAATCTCTGGAGGCGGGACCCAGGCATTCTTATTTTCAGATCTTCCCAGGTGGACATGAGCCCAGGCTGAGGACCTGGTGGGAGCGTGTTCTCGGTCCTTCTATTTTCTCTTTCTGGGCCTCCTTGCTTTGTTCTTCATCAGGTCTCCTCCCTCCCTCCTAAATTCCCTAAACTCTAAAATGATTTTTTTCCTCAATAACATGAAAGTTTAATGTCTTCCCTAAAGGAAAATGGTCTCTTTGGAGGGAAAAAAAATGTTTTAAGTGGATTGCCTGATTTCCAGCACCGTGGCCGGCCATACCATAGAGGCTGTGGGCAGATTGTGTATTTCTACTCAATCTCAAAGCTTATCAGAAAAGAAATCTCGAATTCTATTCCAAGAAAACTCAGTGGCTGTGGATTTCCAGGGACTATAAGCAAGACCAGTGTTTCTTAATATGTGGGCCCTGGGCCATTTGCACAAGTCACCTGGACCCTGACTCCAGGCCACCTGAATGTCTGGGACAGGCTTAGTAATCTGTGTTCTAACAAGCTTTCTGAAGAAGCCTGTTGACTCTCTGATAGCAGTGTCATCTCTGTAATATCAGCTTATTGAAAAGATTAGAAGACTGAATTTGAAGACATGTTGAGTCCCATGTTAATACAATGAATAAATGAGAATGAGTTTTTATAAAGCGTTAAAATACACTAGAAATATGTAGTTGTTCCTGAAGCTATTGGGGCTCACTGACACCAAATGTATTTGACAGTGTCTTTTTCAGTGGAGAAGTAAAAGGCTCTTGGAGGGGAAGGGCATCTAAATTTGCACTGAAATTTTATGATTCTACGTCCATCTGTGTTTCTGATACAGCCTTGACCACTTTCTAATTGTGTGACCTTGAACAAATTAGATAATCCCTCTGATTATCATCATCTGTCAACTGTGGACCCCAAAGCCTTGCAGACTATGCAAAAATTTATTGATATAACTGTGAAAAGTGCTTTGTGACCTGCGAGTGCTTTTTGCCCAAGTGCTGGCTGTCACTCGCGCTCCTGTCGTCCAGGCCGACATCCTCACGTTGCACAAAACTCATAGAAGTGCTAGTCTTGCCAGGTACATGTCAATCAGTTTTGTAGCTGGGCTGGAACTGGAGCCCAAGAGTCCCAACTGGCCGCAGTCCTCTTTCCCAGCAGCTCACCCCAGCATCTAAATCAAGATGCTTGACTCAAATTTGTATCATGCTGAGCAAGGAACTCAAAGCAATGATTTGAATTCCTTATGTGACAGGGAAAGTTACTTTTTAAATGTAAAATCCTTCCCTTCTCCTGCCTTGTAAAGAGAAAGACACCCTGAGGGAGAGGTGATAGGTGGAGAGAATGGGAAAGATGAGGAGGCCAAATTGTGCTGCGGGAGAGAAGATGGAGGCAAAGGAAGTGAAGATTCCAGGACAAAAGGGGATGGACAAGGAGGACGGGAAGAGGGGAAAAGCAGGTGAAGACGGGGTTAAAGAGGCAGGAACTGCCTCAAGGAGTAGAATTCCTGAAAGAAAATAAATGTTCAAGGAGGATTCTTAGGAAATTTTGCTTTCCAAATATGTGCACAATCCCTGTCTCGCTCTCCAAGACCCCTCTACATTGCTTGTAAATGGTTTTTCGAGCCCAGTTTGGGTTTGTTTGCACGTTTCTTTTTTCTAATGTGTTGGTGTTGAGTCAGGCATAAAGAAAGAGTAGAAACATTTAAGGTGGTTGCACCAATTTGGGCAAATATTTTATCACCGTTTTTCTCTCTGGAGTTTAAAAAATTACAGAAGTTAAATAAACCTTCCAGGAATCATCAGGTCTTGTTAAATGAATCAGGTCTTGCCTCTATGTGGGGAGTCTCCTATCCAGGCTAAGGGGTGGTTCCCAGGCTGGACCCCCAGCGCAAACAAAGCCTGGCAATTCCTTTGCCAGTTAAATCTTTCCTTCCAGGTACAAGACATCGTGAGACCCTTGGGCACAGCTTTTCAACTGCTGCTTCCTTCCACTGCTTTCCTGCCTCATTTAGAGTCTGCATCCCCAACTTTTTTGTATCCACACTCCATTTTAAAATCCCCACCAAACTACAGTTTTTATCTGCACCTAATCTCCTTGGTCCCTCATCCTTCGCCTGACCTGCTGTTTATAATTTGTACCAATTCCTCAAACTTGATTTTTTTTTTAACATCTTTATTGGAGTATAATTGCTTTACAATGCTGTGTTAGTTTCTGCTTCATAACAAAGTGAATCAGTTATACATATACATATGTTCCCATATCCCTTCCCTCTTGCATCTCCCTCCCTCCCACCCTCCCTATCCCACCCCTCCAGGCAGTCACAAAGCACCGAGCTGGTCTCCCTGTGCTATGCAGCTGCTTCCCACTAGCTATCTATTTTATGTTTGGTAGTGTATATATGTCCATGCCACTCTCCCACTTTGTCACAGCTTACCCTTCCCCTCCCTATATCCTCAAGTCCATACTCTAGTAGGTCTGTATCTTTATTCTTGTCTTACCACTAGGTACTTCATGACATTTTTTTCCCTTAGATTCCATATATATGTGTTAGCGTATGGTATTTGTCTTTCTCTTTCTCACTTACTTCACTCTGTATGACAGACTCTAGGTCCATCCACCTCACTACAAAAAACTCAATTTCGTTTCTTTTTATGGCTGAGTAATATCCCATTGTATATATGGGCCACATCTTCTTTATCCATTCATCCGATGATGGACACTTAGGTTGCTTCCATCTCCTGCCTACTGTAAATAGAGCTGCAATGAATGAACATTTTGGTACATGACTCTTTTTTTTTATCATCTTTATTGGAGTATAATTACTTTACAATGGTGTGTTAGTTTCTGCTTTATAACAAAGTGAATCAGTTATACATATACATATGTTCCCATATCTCTTCCCTCTTGCATCTCCCTCCCTCCCACCCTCCCTATTCCACATCTCTAGGTGGTCACAAAGCACCAGGCTGATCTCCCTGTGCTATTCGGCTGCTTCCCACTAGCTATCTATTTTACGTTTGGTAGTGTATATATGTCCATGCCTCTCTCTCGCTTTGTCACAGCTTACCCTTCCCCCTCCCCATATCCTCAAGTCCATTCTCTAGTAGGTCTGTATCTTTATTCTTGTCTTACCCCTAGGTTCTTCATGACATTTTTTTTTCTTAAATTCCATATATATGTGTTAGCATACGGTATTTGTCTTTCTCTTTCTGACTTACTTCACTCTGTTTGACAGACTCTAGGTCCATCCACCTCATTATAAATAGCTCAATTTCGTTTCAGTTTATGGCTGAGTAATATTCCTTTCTATATATGTGCCACATCTTCTTTATCCATTCATCCGATTATGGACACTTAGGTTGCTTCCATGTCCTGGTTATTGTAAATAGAGCTTCAATGAACATTTTGGTACATGACTCTTTTTGAATTATGGTTTTCTCAGAGTATATGCCTAGTAGTGGGATTGCTGGGTTGTATGGTAGTTCTATTTGTACTTTTTTAAGGAACCTCCATACTGTTCTAAATAGTAGCTGTACCAATTCACATTCCCACCAGAAGTGCAAGAGTGTCCCCTTTTCTCCACACCTTCTCCAGCATTTATTGTTTCTAGATTTTTTGATGATGGCCATTCTGACTGGTGTGAGATGATATCTCATTGTAGTTTTGATTTGCATTTCTCTAATGATTAATGATGTTGAGCATTCTTTCATGTGTTTGTTGGCAGTCTGTATATCTTCTTGGAGAAATGTCTATTTAGGTCTTCTGCCCATTTTTGGATTGGGTTGTTTGTTTTTTTGACATTGAGCTGCATGAGCTGCTGGTAAATTTTGGAGATTAATCCTTTGTCAGTTGTTTCATTTGCAAATATTTTCTCCCATTCTGAGGGTTGTATTTTGGTCTTGTTTATGGTTTCCTTTGCTGCTTTGAAGTTTCATTAGGTCCCATTTGTTTATTTTTTTTTAATTTCCATTTCTCTAGGAGGTGGGTCAAAAAGGATCTTGCTGTGATTTATGTCTTAGAGTGTTCTGCCTGTTTTCCTCTAAGAGTTTGAGAGTTTCTGGCCTTACATTTAGGTCTTTAATCCATTTTGAGCTTATTTTTGTGTATGGTGTTAGGGAGTGTTATAATTTCATACATACATATGTGTACCTGTCCAGTTTTCCCAACACCACTTATTGAGGAGGCTTTCCTTTCTCCAGTGTACATTCCTGCCTCTTTTATCAAAGATAAGGTGACCATATGTGCGTGGGTTTATCTCTGGGCTTTCTATCCTGTTCCATTGATCTATATTTTTGTTTTTGTGCCAGTACCATACTGTCATGATTACTGTAGCTTTGTAGTATAGTCTGAAGTCAGAGAGCCTGATTCTTCCAGCTCTGTTTTTCGTTCTCAAGATTGTTTTGGCTATTTGGGGTCTTTTGTGTTTCCATACAAATGGTGAAATTTTTTGTCCTAGTGCTGTGAAAAATGCCAGTGGTAGTTTGATAGGGATTGCATTGAATCTGTAGATTGCTTTGGGTAGTAGGGTCATTTTCACAATGTTGATTCTTCCAATCCAAGAACATGGTATATCACTCCATCTACTTGTATCATCTTTAATTTCTTTCATCAGTGTCTTATAATTTTCTACATACAGTTCTTTTGTCTCCTTAGGTAGGTTTAGTCCTAGATATTTTATTCTTTTTGTTGCAATAGTAAATGGGAGTGTTTTCTTAATTTCACTTTCAGATTTTTCATCATTAGTGTATAGGAATGCTGGAGATTACTGTGCATTAATTTTGTATCCTGCTACTTTACCAAATTCATTGATTAGCTCTAGTAGTTTTCTGGTAGCATCTTTAGGATTCTCTATGTATAGTATCATGTCATCTGCAAACAGTGACAGCTTTACTTCTCCTTTTCCGATTTGGATTCCTTTTATTTCCTTTTCTTCTCTGATTGCTGTGGCTAAAACTTCCAAAACTACCTTGAATAAGAGTGGTGAGGGTGGGCGAACTTGTCTTGTTCCTGATCTTAGTGGAAATGATCTACATTTTTCACCATTGAGGACGATGTTGGCTGTAGGTTTGTCATATATGGCCTTTATTATGTTGAAGAAATTTCCCTCTTTGCCTATTTTCTGCAGGGTTTTTATCATAAATGGGTGTTGAATTTTGTCGAAAGCTTTCTCTGCATCTATTGAGATGATCATATGGTTTTTCTCCTTCAATTTGTTAATATGGTGTATCATGTTGATTGATTTGCATATATTGAGGAATATTTGCATTCCTGGAATAAACCCCACCTGGTCATGGGTATGATCCTTTTAATGTGCTGTTGGATTCTGTTTGCTAGTATTTTGTTGAGGATTTTTGCATCTATGTTCATCAGTGGTATTGGCCTGTAGTTTTCTTTCTTATTGTCATCCTTGTCTGGTTTTGGTATCAGGGTGATGGTGGCCCCGTAGAATGAGTTGGGGAGTGTTCCTCCCTCTGCTATATTTTGGAAGAGTTTGAGAAGGATAGGTGTTAGCTCTTCTCTAAATATTTGATAGAATTCGCCTGTGAAGCCATCTGGTCCTGGGCTTTTGTTTGTTGGAAGATTTTTAATCACAGTTTCAATTTCAGTGCTTGTGATTGGTCTGTTCATATTTTCTATTTCTTCCTGATTCAGTCTTGGCAGGTTGTGCTTTCTAAGGATTTGTCCATTTCTACCAGGTTGTCCATTTTATTGACATAGAGATGCTTATAGTAATCTCTTATGATCTTTTGTATTTGTGCAGTGTCAGTTGTTACTTCTCCTTTTTCATTTCTAATTCTATTGATTTGAGTCTACTCCCTTTTTTTTCTTGATGAGTCTGGCTAATGGTTTATCAATTTTGTTTATCTTCTCAAAGAACCAGCTTTAATTTTATTGATCTTTGCTATCATTTCCTTCATTTCTTTTTCATTTATTTCTGACCCGATCTTTATGATTTCTTTCCTTCTGCCAACTTTGGGATTTTTTTGTTCTTTTTTCTCTAATTGCTTTAGGTGAAATGTTAGGTTGTTTATTTGAGATGTTTCCTGTTTCTTAAGTTAGGATTGTATTTTTATAAACTTCCCTGTTAGAACTGCTTTTGCTGCATCCCATAGGTTTTGGGTCTTTGGGTTTCCATTTTCATTTGTTTCTAGGTTTTTTTAAATTTCTTCTTTGATTTCTTCAGTGATTGCTTCGTTATTAAATAGTGTACTGTTTAGCCTCCATGTGTCTGTATTTTTTGCAGATCTTATCCTGTAATTGATATCTAATCTCATAGTATTGTGATTGGAAAAAATACTTGATACAATTTCAATTTTCTTAAATTTACCAAGGCTTGATTTGTGACCCAAGATATTATCTATCCTGGAGAATGTTCCATGAGCACTTGAGAAAAATGTGTATTCTGTTGTTTTTGGATGGAATGTCCTATAAATATCAGTTAAGTCCATTTTGTTTAAGGTATCATTTAAAGCTTTTGTGTCCTTATTTATTTTCATTTTGGATGATCTGTCCATTGGTGAAAGTGGGGTGTTAAAGTCCCCTACTATGAATATGTTACTTTCGATTTCCTTTTTTATGGCTCTTAGTATTTGCCTTATGTATTGAGGTGCTCCTTTGTTGGGTGCATAAATATTTACAATTGTTATATCTTCTTCTTGGATCGATCCCTTGATCATTATGTAGTGTCCTTTGGTGTCTCTTATAATAGTCCTTATTTTAAAGTCTCTTTTGTCTGATATGAGAATTGCTACTCCAGCTTTCTTTCGGTTTCCATTTGCATGGAATATATTTTTCCATCCCGTCACTTTCAGTCTGTATGTGTCCCTACATCTGAAGTGGGTCTCTTGTATACAGCATATATTTGGGTCTTGTTTTTGTATCCATTCATCCAGTCTGTGTCTCTTGGTGGGAGCATTTAACCATTTACATTTAAGGTATTTATCGATATGCATGTTCCTATTCCCATTTTCTAAATTGCTTTGGGTTTGTTATTGTAGGTCTTTTCCTTCTTTTGTGTTTCTTGCCTAGAGAAGTTCCTTTAGCATTTGTTGTAAAGCTGGTTTGGTGGTGCTGAACTCTCTCAGCTTTTGCTTGTCTGTAAAGGTTTTAATTTCTCCATCAAATCTGAATGAGATCCTTGCTGGATAGAGTAATCTTGGTTGCAGCTTTTTCTCCTTCATCATTTTAAATATGTCCTGCCCATCCCTTCTGGCTTGCAGAGTTTCTGCTGAAAATTCAGCTGTTAACCTTATGGGGATTCCCTTGTGTGTTATTTGTTGTTTTTCCCTTGCTGCTTTTAATACTTTTTCTTTGTATTTAATTTTTGACAGTTTGATTAATATGTGTCTTGGTGTGTTTCTCCTTGGATTTATCCTGTATGGGACTCTCTGTGCTTCCTTGACTTGATTAACTATTTCCTTTCCCATATTAGGGAAGTTTTCAACTATAATCTCTTCAAATATTTTCTCAGTCCCTTTCTTTTTCTCTTCTTCTTCTGGGACACCTATAATTCGAATGTTGGTGCATTTAATGTTGTCCCAGAGGTCTCTGAGACTGTCCTCAGTTCTTTTCATTCTTTTTTCTTTATTCTGCTCTGCAGTAGTTATTTCCATTATTTTATCTTCCAGGTCACTTATCTGTTCTTCTGCCTCAGTTATTCTGTTATTTATCCCTTCTAGAGTATTTTTAATTTCATTTTTTGTGTTGTTCATTATTGCTTGTTTCCTCTTTAGTTCTTCTAGGTCCTTGTTAAATGTTTCTTGCATTTTGTCTATTCTATTTCCAAGATTTTGGATCATCTTTACTATCGTTATTCGGAATTATTTTTCAGGTAGACTGCTTATTTCCTCTTCATTTGTTAGGTCTGGTGGGTTTTTATCTTCCTCCTCATCTGCTGTGTGTTTTTATGTCTATTCATTTTGCTTATCTTACTGTGTTTGGGGTCTCCTTTTTGCAGGCTGCATGTTCGTAGTTCCTGTTGTTTTTGGTGTCTGTCCCCACTGGCTAAATTTGGGTCAGTGGGTTGTGTAGGCTTCCTGGTGGAAGGGACTAGTGCCTGTGTTCTGGTGGATGAGGCTGGATCTTGTCTTTCTGTTGGGCAGGTCCACATCTGGTGGTGTGTTTTGGGGTTTCTGTGTCCTTAATATGATTTTAGATATCCTCTCTGATAATGGGTGGGGCTGTGTTCCTGTTTTGCTAGTTGTTTGGCATAGGGTGTCCAGCACTGTAGCTCGCTGATTGTTGAGTGAAGCTGGGTGTTGGTGTTGAGATGGAGATCTCTGTGAGATTTTCGCCATTTGATATTACATGGAGCTGAGAGGTCTATTGTGGACCAATGTCCTGAAGTTGGCTCTCCCACCTCAGTGGCACAGCACTGACTCCTGGCTGCAGCACCAAGAGCCTTTCATCCACATGTCTCAGAATAAAAGTAGAAAGAAAGAAAGAAGATAAAATAAAATAAAATAAAGTAAGATAAAATAAAGTTATTAAAAATAATAATAATTATTATTAAGAAAAAAATTCTTAAGTAAAAAAAAAAAAAAGGAATGACAGAACCCTAGGACTAATGGTGAAAGCAAAGCTATAAAGACAATAGCTCACACAGAAGCAGAGACATACACACTCATAGAAAGAGGAAAAGTGAAAAAATAAATAAATCTTGCTCTCGAAGTCCACCTCCTCAATTTGGGATGCTTCGTTGTCTATTCAGGTATTCCACAGATGCAGCGTACATCAAGTTGATTGTGGAGATTTAATCCGCTGCTTCTGAGGCTGCTGGGAGAGATTTCCCTTTTTCTTCTTTGTTCTCACAGCTCACAGGGGCTCAGCTTTCGATTTGGCCCCGCCTCTTCATGTAGGTCGCTGGAGGGCGTCTGTTCCTTACTCAGACAGGATGGGGTTAAAGGAGCAGCTGATTCGGGGGCTCTGGCTCACTCAGGCCGGGGGTGGGAGGGAAACGGATGCAGGGCGAGCCTGCGGCGGCAGAGGCCAGCAGGACATTGCACCAGCCTGAGGCGCACTGTGCGTTCTCCTGGGGAAGTTGTCCCTGGATCCCGGGACCCTGACAGTGGCAGGCTGCAGAAGCTCCCGGGAGGGGAAGTTGGGATAGTGACCTGTGCTCACACACAGGCTTCTTGGTGGCTGCAGTAGCAGCCTTAGCATCTCATGCCTGGCTCTGGGGTCCGCGCTGTTAGCCGCGGCTCACGCCTGTCTCTGGAGCTCCTTTAATCGGCGTTCTTAATCCCCTCTCCTTGCACACCAAGAAACACAGAGGGAAGAAAAAGTCTCTTGCCTCTTCGGCAGCTCCTGACTTTTTCCCGGACTCCCTCCCAGCTAGCCGTGGAGCCCCGCCCGCCTTGGCAGGTGAGCAGACAAGTCTCTCGGGCTGGTGAGTACCGGTCGGCACCGATCCTCTGTGCAGGAATCTCTCCACTTTGCCCTCTGCACCCCTGTGGCTGCATACTCCTCCGTGGCTCCGAAGCTTTCCCCCTCTGCCACTCACAGTCTCTGCCAGCGAAGTGGCTTCCTGGTGTGTGGAAACCTTTCCTCCTTCACAGCTCCCTCCCACTGGTGCAGGTCCCGTCCCTATCCTTTTGTCTCTGTTTATTCTTTTTTCTTTTGCCCTACCCAGGTACGTGCGGACTTTCTTGCCTTTTGGGAGGTCAGAGGTCTTCTGCCAGCCTTCAGTAGGTGTTCTGTAGGAGTTATTCCACGTGTAGATGTATTTCTGGTATATCTGTGGGGAGAAAGGTGATCTCCGTGTCTTACTCTTCCGCCATCTTCCCCCTCCCTCAAACTTGATTCTTAACACTCTTCCCAAGGATTGCCTTCTGGCTTTCTCTTTGTGCTTCCTATCTGGCTCTGACTCCCTGGCTCTCAGAGATTTCTGGAAACACCTCCCTCCATTCAGCTTCTCCCACAAGGCCATGACCCAGAGACCAGTCGGCCGGCTCTGTTAAACTCACCCCTGCCCCCAAAAGCACCATGGACAAAGTCAATGTCTCTTTGAAAACAAGGCTGTCATATTCCTTATCCACGCTTTAACCACCCAAGGGTCTGACTTGTACTTTGGTTGTAGATGTGTGCACACAGGATTGCTGGAACATTATCTGTGGTAGCGCCTTCATGGTTTTGAGATGATGATGAGACAACAGATACACGCACTCCAGAGAACGATTTCTGTGCCTCCACATATAAGAATGCCTGTGTGTGTGCATCTAACTAGATTCTACTCTTGTTCTTTAATTTTTTAAAAAAAATTTTAATGATAAAGCAAGACGTGTTCTATGCTGTTTCCATTTGTTGATAAATTCTTTAACCCTTAACCAATTCTATTCAATCTTAGCAAAGGAGATCAAGGATACATTTTGTATTTTTTAAAACCGCATCTCTTTCCCATCTATTGAAACACACACACACACACACACACACACACACACACACACACACACACAAAAAAAACTCCACTTGTACTGTACAGTTTTCCCCAGGAGGTCACTTCTTTTTCACTTTTCTTTCCAAATTGCCTTCTTTTTTAAAAAATTATTTATTTTTTATTTTTGGCTGCATTGGGTCTTTGTTGCTGTGCATGGACTTTCTCTAGTTCTGGCGAGCAGGGGCTACTCTTCGTTGCAGTGCACGGGCTTCTCATTACGGTGGCTTCTCTTGTTGCTGAGGACAGGCTCTGGGTGCCCGGGCTTCAGTAGTTGTTGTGCACGGGCTCAGTAGTTGTGGCGTGCAGGCTTGGTAGTTGTGCCTCACAGGCTTAGTTGCTCCGCAGCATGTGGGATCTTGTGGACCAGGGCTCTAACCCGTGTCCTCTGCATTGACAGGTGGATTCTTAACCACTGCACCACTGGGAAAGTCCCCAGATTGCCTTATGAAAGCACCAATATAACACAATTTAGCCCCAAAGCTAATTGGAGCAAAACTATTTATAGTCTGAATAAAATATTTTTATAGACATAAGTAGCATAAAAATCAACAGTAAACAGCTGTATTTTTGTAAGAAATGAGTCGTGAGTCTACAGAACTCTATCACTGATGCTCTTTACTACCTTTTAAAATCAGCACATTTTCACCATGAGAGTTGCTCAGTTCTTTCTGTGGACACCCTACCCCACGTTTCAGCTCTGCTCCTTCACTGGGGAACACACGAGGGGGGAAGCAAAAGAGAAATAATTGCAAAAACATGGGGCTTTCTGCTTCAACTTCCAGCTTTCCCACCCCAAATAATACATTGGAATCTCAAGTTATTCTTTGTGAATAAAGCATAGAGTTATTTTGAAGGAAAACACAAAGAAAAAGTGAATAAAGCATAGAGTTTGCTTTGTGAATAAAGCATAGAGTCATTTTGAAGGAAAACACACACACACAAAAAGTGATTTGTTTGAAGGGGAAAAAAAGCTGTTGTCAGGGTTATTAACAATCTTTTCATTTTTAACCATTTTTTGCCCAGTATAAGATAAAGAGAATTCAAAGTGAATTTATTCAACTTAAATGAGTGTTTTTTGGGGGGTGTGTGTGAACTTCTCCTTTTTGGGGTCTCCATCACTAGCCCCAGCAGGTGGTGGTGGCCCAAGCCCAGCTCTCCCCCTTCCCTGCCTTGGATGGCAGTCACGTCAGTCACATGCCAATGTGCTGATGGTCATATTTTCCATCAGCAGCATTTAGCTGTTTGGCACAGTCCTCAAGCAATTGTGCCGACTGCCTTGGAGATGCCTGCAGTATGGCTCATGTGTTCCTCACAAACCATCTGGGAAACTGTGATTCTCAGAGGCACTTAATTATTAAATGTTTAAAATAAGGACATAAGTTACCTTTGTCTGTCAAATCTGGGCACTCTGTTTCTGAACATGGTCCCGAATTGCTCTGGGTTTCAGGATAGTATAACGATGCTGGTAGATGCTGTTAGGATTAATGGAAAGTGGATTTGAAAATGCAGTACTTCTGCACTTTTCTGCAGAAAGAACTCACATTATATTTACAATTCAGGTCCCATGCAAGGCTCTCCTTGCCACCATTTTTACACCCACTGAGACATGGTGTGCCCAGAAAGTTATTGTTTACCTAGAGACACCTATGTTCACAGCTTGACTGCTACAGTATTTACTCTTTATATAGTATTATAGTATACACATCTACCAAAGTATTTTTTGCTCCATTGCTGACTTTCAAGTAAGGAAATGGTTACAACAATTTCTAAACTGTGATTTTCCTTTTTGTAAATTTCATTCCTTTAATGTTCACAGTAATAAATTCTTCCTGTTAAGTGAAACATCTTTGGAAAGTCTGCTGGAAAATAAGAAGTACGGAAGGGCAAACTGACCCTCCCCAGTAGGTGGTGGGGAGGGGTGTAGAGAACTTGATTCCTTTTCTTTTCCTTTATTGCACAGCTTGTCAGTGCTCTGCAGAAGTGGCCCTGGGGAAGTTTGCAAAGCATGCCTCTGTGATAGTTTGCAGGCTCTGCTAAGGTGCACTGGATCTTTAATGCCTTTGGGAAGGGGTGAGCACATCATCACCAGGAATAACCTAAGCCTGGGGAAAACAGAATTAATTAATAGCAGATATGAAAGCTTCCTCCCAGATTGGTACTTAGTTACCGAAATCAGTCACCGAGCTGTCCTGAGGACTCTAGCAGGGATGGACAAAAGGTTAAGATTCAAGTTCTCCACATGTCAATGGAAGTGTTTCTATTCTATCTGTAATTATCTCCTACAAACCCATCCCTTCTATCAAATGTCCACATTAAGTATATTAAAAAAAAAAAGAAAACTATGAAAGAAGTTAGAAGGGGAGAAAATTACAAAGAGTTATTAAGAATATTTGGTGCATTTTTTTTGAAGGAAATGAATGACGTGTGTGGGGGAGTCAGACCCACCAGAGAGCATCTATTGGGCAGTTCCATTTGGTCAATAGCTGTGATTGCTCAGAACACAGATGTGCCATCCCAATGCGCGTGTGATGAAGCTGTGAGGCCAGAAGCAGCCAGATTATTCAAATGTGAAGGGCCTTCAGTCAGAGGAGCTTCATGGCTTCATACATGGGGCAGCAGAATGCAGAGAGGACCCCTACTAGAAGTGCCCCCAATCTTTCCTAATCAGCACTGATTTTGTGAACTGGATAATTGTTTTCCTTTGAAGGTGTTTGTATTTATGGTAGAGAAAGGTGATCTTGTTGCTATCTGAAAAAAATATGCCTTTGGAATTTTTTTTTTTTTTGGTTCTTTTATTTTTCTAGGCACTAACTGAGGACAGAAGAAATTCCCCAATGGATCCAGAGTCTGTCCATTAGCATCCATTTAAATGACGTCTTTTCTTTCCAAAGCACACACATTCTTTGCTGGTGAGTGGACAGAGGGGAATGTGGCATTCTTCCTGCAACTGCTCACTTTAAGACACATTCCTTCTACTCTCTAAATAACCTTGACACAGGCTAAGTTTTCCAGGCTTCGTTTATAGAAATTCTAAATTCATGCAAATACATTATCGTGCCAGTGAATTAAAGAAAAGAAACAGAATTTAGAAATAGAGATGAAGGGAAAAAGCTCCATGAGGACCACCCTGAAATGGTGCAGAGATTCAATGGCTGTTTCCAATCATTGGCTTCTGGGAAGAGAGTGAGTTATGTTTAAAATAGTTCCAAACCACGTGAGGATGGAGAGGCCATCTGTGACAAGGAGGGGAAGGTCAGTGTGGCTTGTGACAAGTTGTGACCCCTGTTTGTAAGGTCAGATATGTTTGTGTAAAAATAAAAGTGATGCGCCTTTGAGTACAGTGGCTGCAGTTGGGCAGGCAGGATGGAGAAAAAGAGAAAGGGCAAAAGAGAGAGGGTCAGAGTGGTGTAATGGAAACGTCTGGAGTGGGAAACCCTGGCTTTGAGTCTAAGCTCTGCCAGATAGTAGCTGCTTTGGACAATTTGCTTCCACTCTGTGAGCCTCAGCTTAGTCATCTTTAATATGATTCTATTGGACTAGTGATTCTCAAACTTTTTGATCTAAGGACGTGCCACACTCAAAACTTGAGGACTCCAAAGAGCTTTTGTTTACATAGATTCTATCTATTGGTAATTACCATCTTGGAAATGAAAAATTGGAAATCTTTTAAACAGTTATTAATTTGTTTACAATACCAGTAACAAATCCATTTCATATTAACATAATGTATGGTTGTGAAAATTATATTTTCCAGAGAAGAAATAAATTTGGTGAGAAGAGTAAAATTGTTTTGCATTTTTATAAAACTTTTCAATGTTTTGACTTTAGAGGAGACAGCCAGATTCACATATCTGCTTCTGTTGCAATTTCATATATCATGTAGCAATTTCATATATCATGTAGCCTTTGGAAAACTGTACTGTACATGCATAAAAGAGAGTGAAAAAGCAAAATAATGACCTTGTAGGCTTCCAGAAAGACACTTGGGTATGGGAAAGTCTATGTTTGCTTTCCCAAGACATAGCAATACTACCTTCTTTGTTTTATGCATGAAAGATACACACTAAATCTTTGATGACCACACACCTGGTCCCTCATCCATGGTCTTCAGACCCTTGGGAAAAGGTGGGTGAGGAGTTCTCGCAGATGCCTAAACTTCCCCCTTTGCATTCTCCTCAGTCCTCCAGAGAATGCAATGGAAACTTCACAGGCCATTTCTGGCAGCGCCAGGTGTCTGTACCACACTGCTACCTTCCCCATCCCTTTCCCTCCCATTTTGGAAGCTAGTTCCTTGGAATAGACATATGACGCAAAGCCACTACCTCTGCCTGCATTACAAGATGGGAAAGTGTTCACCATCTCCTTGAGCTGAGGGCATTTACTTACCTGCCCATGATGTAGAGGAATGAACATGGACTTTGAAATCAGACAGGATTGGATTGAATTCCAATTCTGCCACTTATGTGGCTGTGGGCACATTAATTAATATCTTTGACTCTCATTTTCCTTGTTTCTAAAATGATGTTAATTTATGTGGTTGGTATATGGATTAAATGTGATAATATATGTATTGCTTGTGAAACTCATGGCAGTCATTCAAAAATGGTAATCATTATTAGACAAGAGTCTAATATTTACACGAGTCTAAACTTAGGAGAATAAATAATAAAAAGAATACTTTGAGAAAAAAAATGACTACTTTTCACTGTTCATTTGTCTATGTAAAGTAATGTCCATTAGATTAGTGTTCTCCATCTTTTTGTTTTAAGGATCACATTCTTTCCTTATTGCACTGTCTAGGACCTATAGTTTGATATTGAATAGAAGTGATGAGAGCAAATGTTCTTACCTTGTTCACCTTCTTAGGGAGGAAGCATTCAGTATTTCTCCATTAACTATGATGTTAGCTCTAGGCTTTTTGTAAATGAACTTTGTCAAGTTGAGGTAGTTTCTTGTATTCCTAACTTGAGTGTTTTTTATAAAGAATGAATGCTAACTTTTGTTAAATGCTTTTTCCACATCTATTGAAATGATCATATGATTTTTCTACTTTAGCTTAAATTACATTCATTGATTTTCAAAATTTGCACCAGCCTTGCATTCCTAGGATAAACTCCACTTGCTCATTGTGTGTTATCCTTTTTACATATTTCTTGCTCATTTTACTAAAATTTATTAAGAAATTTTGTTTCTATTTTAATGATGGAAATTGATCTATATTTTTCCTGTAATGTTTTCTTCTAGTTTTGGTATCAAGTAAAACTGACCTCATACATAAATTGAAAAGAATTCTCTCCTCTTCAATTTTTGAAGACTTTGTGTAGAATGTATATTAATTATTGGTAGTAGAATTCACCAATGAAGCCATCCAGTTCTGGAATTTCCTTGTGGGTAGGTTTCTGAATACAAATTTAATACAAATTCCATTTGTTTAACAAATATAAGGCTATTCAAGTTATCTATTTCTTATTGAATGAGCTTTGGTAATTTGTCTGTTATGGACTGAATTATTTTACCTCAAAATTTATGTGTTGAAGTCCTAACCCTCAGTACCTCAGAATGTGACCTTGTTTGAAAATAGACCTTTGCAGATGTAATTAGGTAAGACGATCATACTGGAGTAGAGTGGGGTCCCAATCCAATATGACTGGGTCCTTATAAAGAGAATGCCATGAAAGGAGGGCAGAGGAAGACAATGTGAAGACACAGGGAGAATACCATGCAAAGATGAAGGCAGAGATCAGAATTACCTGAGTGGGCCTGCAGTAATCACAAAAGGCCTTATAAGAGGGAGACAGGAGGTTGGAGAATAGACAATGCTGTGTTGCTGTCTTCAAAAATGGAAGAGTGGACATGAGGTAAGGAATGTAGGGTGACTCTAGGAGCCAGAAAATACAAGGAAACAGATTCTCCCCTGAAGCTTCCAGAGAAAACCGAGCCCTCTGGACCTGTTTTAGAATTTTGACCTCCAGAACTGCAAGAGAATAGATTTGTGGTTTTTCAAGCCACTAAATTTGTGGTAATTTGTTACAGCTACGCTGAGAAATTAATACAATAGCTATACCTTTTCTATTCTCCTAATTGTTGCTTTAGGGTTGATAGTATATGCCCTCAACTTATTATAGTCTACTTTCAAGTAATATTATATAAATTCATGTACACTATAAGAACCTTAAGATGTATACTTATGTTTTTCCCCTCCCAGTCTGTGTCCCAGTGTTGTCATGCATTTTTAGTTTACATTTTTAATAAATCCCATCATACATTGTATTAATTTTACCTTAACATGATGTTCAAATCTAGAAAAATATATTTTATATTTTACCTGCATACTTACTATTTCCAGTGCTGTTTGTTCTTCCTTATACACACATATTTCTCTCTGGTATTATTTTCTCTCTGCTTGAGTACTTTATTATTTTCTGCAATGCAGGTGTGCTGATGATGAACACTTTCAGGTTTTGTATGTCTGAAAAAGTCTTTATTTTACCTTATTTTAAAAAGATATTTCTCTCAGTATAGAATTCTAAGTTGCATTTTTTCTGATGAAAAATATGCTGTCATTTTCAATGTGGATCATATTATCTTTCTTTTTTGCATGTTTAGTCATCTTTGATTGGATGAAGCCACTGTGAATTTTATACCTTGTTGGATGCTGGATATTCAGATTTTTTTTTTTTTTTTTTTTTTTTTGGGGATCTGGGGCTCTCGGGCCCAGCTGCTCCGCGGCATGTGGGATCTTCCCGGACCGGGGCACGAACCCGTGTCCCTTGCATCGGCAGGCTCTCAACCACTGCGCCACCAGGGAAGCCCTCAGATATATTTAAAAATATTTTTAGGTTTACTCTGAGACATAGTTAAGTTGCTAGTAAATAGTTTGACCCTTTTCAGGTACACTTTTTAGCTTTGTTAAGTGGGATTAAAACAGCTTTTACTCTAAGGCTAATTTTGCCCCACTACAGATACCAAGCATTCTGAGTACTCTACCCATGTGCCTTACCTATTGCAGGGTTTTCGGTATTTTTTCATTCTGACTCATGGGAACACAAGCTATTCCTGGTCATGTGTGAGCCCTATGGATTATTATGAGTGTTCCTTTCCCAGTGCTGTGTAGTGTGTGTGTGTGTGTGTGTGTGTGTGTGTGTGTGTGTGTGTGTGTGTGTGTTTATGCATGCACTCATCAGTACTCAGCTAAGGACTTGAGGAGGCTCTCTGCACATTTCCTATACTCTCTCTCTGTGCAACTCTCTGTTCTCCAGTACTCTTCCCTGTGAACTCTAGTTTCTCTAGCCTTCTTAAACTCCCAGCTCCATTTTCTGAACTCAAAGAAATGTCTGGGCTTCACCTAGGTTTCTTCCTGTCTGCCTTGAGGCCTGGAAACTCTCTCAAGGAAGTAAGTTGAGGCAATTGTTGAACTCTCCATATTTATTCCCCTCTCTTAGTATCACAGTCCTATGCTACTTGTCTAATATATAAAACCATTGTTTCTTTCTTTTTTTGTTGTTGTTTAAGGTAGGAGGGTATATACGTCTCTGTTACTTCAGCTTGTAAGGAATTAGAAATTAAAAACAAATGATTTTTTGGATGTTTACTTATTTAAATATAACAATACTATACCTGTTGCCTACTAACATAAATAACACCTTTCCATAGACCTTACACACACACACACACACACACACACACACACACACAATGGTAACTATGTAGATATGATTGATAAGATACTTAGCTTCATCTTGTAGATCTTTTTGCAGTGTATATGTATATCAAAACATCAAGTATACCTTAAATATATACACTTTTCATATGTCAAAGTTATCTCAATAAAGTTGTTTTTAAAAAGAAACAAACAAGTGGGAGAAAAAGGAAAATAAGTATATTTTCTGGGATAACCCCCCCCACACACACACACACTATTTAGTAGACTTCTGCTTACATATCAGGATATAAAAAAGTGGGAGAAGCATGTTTCCATCCTTACCATGAAAAAGAGCCAGACTGACTTCTAATTTACATCTTGTAAAAAATTAGCTCAAAATAGATCATAGACATAAATATGAAATCCAAAATTATAAAAATTCTAGAAGAAAACATGGAAGAATTTCTGTGACTTTCAGTATGCCAAAGAATTTTAAATACAGTACCAAAGCACAATCTAAAGAAGAAAAAAATGATCAATTGGACTTATACACAACCCATATGTGAATGTTCGTAATAGCTTTATTCATAATTGCCCAAATCTAGAAAAAACCCAGATGTCTTTCAGTGGATGAATGGATAAACAAGCTGTGGTACAATCAATACAATGGAAAACTGTTTGCTAAAAACAACAAACTATTGATTCATAAAAAAAAAATGGATACATTTCACTAAGTAAAGGAATCCAGACACAAAATATAACATTCTGAAAAAGGCAAAACTATAGGGATAGAAAACATATCAGTGGTTGCTAGGCATTGCGGTGGGGGAGGCTTGACTATAAAAGAACAGCATGGCAAGGCAGAGTCAAGATGGAGGTGTCAACATGGAGTTGACACCTGCTGGACACTGGTGGGGCACCTTCATGCCCAAGGAAACGGGATGAAACCCCCAAGCAAACCGCCATCCTGGACGGCTTGCAGGATCCTTGTTCACAAGCCAGGGGTCAGGCCGAAGCTCTTGTAGTCCAAACCACTGGACTAACAGAGAACTTCAGACCCCAAGGAATATTCATCAGAGTGAGGTCTCCCAGAAGGCCTCATCTGGGCACAAAGACAAAGCTCTACCCAACAGCCTACAAACTCTAGTGTTGGAAGCCTCAGGCCAAACAACCAGTAAGACAGAAACACAATACCACCGACACCCCCAAAAAAAAGAGATGGCAAAAAAAATGTCACTGATGAAGGAACAAGGTAAAAACCTACAAGACCAAGTAAATGAAGAGGAAATAGGCAATCTACCTGAAAAAGAATTCAGAGTAATGATAGTAAGAATGATCCAGAATCTCAGAAGTAGAATGGAGGTATAGGTTGAGAAAATACAAGAAATATTTAACAAAGATCTAGAAGAACTAAAGAACAAACAGAGATGAACAATACAATAACTGAAATGAAAAATACACTAGAAGGAATCAATAACAGAATAACTGAGGGAGAAGAATGAATAAGTGAGCTGGAAGACAGAATGGTGGAAATAACAGTGGAGGAGCAGAATAAAGAATGAAAAGAATTGAAGACAATCTCAGAGACCATTGGGACAACACTAAAAGCACCAACATTTGAATGGTAGGGGTCCCAGAAGAAGAAGAGAGAAATAAAGGGTCTGAGAAAATATTTGAAAAAATTATAGTGGAAAACTTCCCTAACGTGGGAAAGGAAACAGTCACCAAATTCCAGGAAGCACAGAGAGTCCCATACAGGATAAACCCTAGGTGAAACACCTCAAGACACATATTAATCAATCTATCAAAAATTAAATTCAAAGAAAAACTATTAAAAGCAGCAAGGGAAAAGCAAAAAATAATATACAAAGGAATCCTCATAAGATTATCAATTGATTTTTCAGCAGAAACTCTGCAGGCCAGAAGGGAGTGGCAGGATATACTTAAAGCAATGAAAGAGAAATAATTACAACCAAGATTACTCTACCCAGCAAGGATCTCAGTCAGATTTGATGGAGAAATCAAAAGCTTTTCAGACAAGCAAAAGCTAAGAATATTCAACATCACCAAACCAGCTTTACAACAAATGCTAAAGAAACTTCTCTAGGTGGGAAACACAAGAGAAGGAAAAGACCTACGATAACAAATCCAAAACAATTAAGAAAATGGCAATAGGAACATTCATATTGATAATTAGCTGAAATGTAAATGGATTAAATGCTCCAACCAAAAGACATAGATTGGCTAAATGGATACAAAAACAAGACCCATATACATGCTGTCTACAAGAGACCACTTCAGACCTAGGGACATATACAGACTGAAAGTGAAGGGATGTGAAAAGGTATTCTATGGAAAAGGAAATCAAAAGAAAGCTGAAGTAGCAATACTCATATCAGATAAAATAGACTTTAAAATAAAGACTTTACAAGAGGTAAGGAAGGACACTGCATAATGATCAAGGGATCAATCCAAGAAGAAGATATAACAATTATGTTTATGCACCCACCATAGGAGCAACTCAATACACAAAGCAAGTGCTAACAACCATGAAATGGGAAATCACCAGTAACACAATAATACTAGGGGACTTTAACACCCCACTTACACCAATGGACAGGTCATCCAAACAGAAAATAAATAAGGAAACACAAGCTTTAAATGACATACTAGACCAGATAGATGTAATTGATATTTATAAAACATTCCATCCAAAAGTAACAGATTACACATTCTTCTCAAGTGCACATGGAACATTCTCCAGGATAGACCACATCTTGGGTCACAATTCAAGCCTCAGAAAATTTAAGAAAATTAAAATCATATGAAGCATCTTTTCTGATAACAGTGCTATGAAATTGGAAATCAGTTACAGGAAAAAACTAAAAAACACAACTACATAGAGGCTAAACAGTGCACTGCTAAATAAACAAGAGATCACTGAAAGAATCAAAGAAGAAATTAAAAAATACATAGACCCAAATGACAATGAAAACACGATGACCCAAAACCTATGGATGCAGAAAAAGCTGTTCTAAAAGGGAAGTTTATAGCAATTCAGTCTCACCTCAAGAAAAAAGAAAAATCTGAAATAAACAATCTAACCTTACACCTAAAGCAAGTAGAGAAAGAAGAACAAAGAAAACCCAAAGTCAGTAGAATGAAAGAAATCATAAAAGTCAGAGCAGAAATAAATGAAATAGAAATTAGACTTATCACAAGTAATGAAATTGAAACTGTAATTAAAACCCTTTCAACAAACAAAAGTCCAGGACCAGATGGCTTCACAGGTGAATTCTATCAAACATTTAGAGAAGAGCTAACACTAAATCTTCTCCAACGCTTCCAAAAAAACTGCAGAGGGAGGAACACTCCCAAATTCATTCTACGAAGCCACCATCACGCTGATACCAAAACCAGAAAAAGATATGACAAAAAAAGAAAATTATAGACCAATATCACTGATGAACATAGATGCAAAAATCCTCAACATAATACTAGCAAACAGAATCCAACAACATATTAAAAGGATCATACACCATGATCAATTGGGATTTATCCCAGGAATGCAAGGATTCTTCAATATATGGAAATCAATCAATGTGATACACCATATTAACAAATTAAGGAATAAAAACCATATGATCATCTCAATAAATGCAGAAAAAGCTTTTGACAAAATTCAACACCCATTTATGATAAAAACTCTCCAAAAAGTGGGCAAAGAGGGAACCTACCTCAACATAATAAAGGCCATATATGACAAACCCACAGCAAACATCATACTCAATGGTAAAGACCTGAAAGCATTTCCTCTAAGATCTGGAGCAAGACGAGGATGTCCTCTCTCTCTACCCTTATTCAACATAGTTTTGGAAATCCTAGCCATGGCAATCAGAGAAGAAAAAGAAATAAAAGGAATACAAATTGGGAAAGAAAAAGTAAAACTGTCAGTTTGCAGATGACATGGTACTATATGTACAAAATCCTAAAGATGTCACCAGAAAACTACTAGAACTAATCAATGAATTTGGTAAGGTTGCAGGATACAAAATTAATGCACATAAATCTCTCACATTCCTATACACTAACAACAAAAAATCAGAAAGAGAAATTAAGGAAACAATCCCATTTACCATCCCAACAAAAAGAATAAAATACTTAGGAATAAGCCTACCTAAGGACTCAAAAGACCTGTACTTAGAAAACTATTAGATACTGATGAAAGAAATCAAAGGTGACACAAACAGATGGAGAGATATGCTATATTCTTGGGTTGGAAGAAACAATATTGTGAAAATGATTATACTACCCAAAGCAATCTTCAGATTCAATGCAATCCCTATTAAACTACCAATGGCATTCTTCACAGAATTAGAACAAAAAATTCTGTAATTTGTATGGAAACACAAAAGACCCCTAATAGCTAAAGCAATCTTGAGAAAGAAAAATGGAGCTGGAGGAATCAGGCTCCCCGACTCCAAACTACACTACAAATCTACAGTAATCAAGACAATACAGTACTGGCACAAAAACAGAAATATAGATCAATGGTACAGGATAGAAGACCCAGAGATAAACCCACGCACATATGGTCACCTAATTTATGACAAAGGAGGCAAGAACAGTCTTGGAGACTGTTGGAGAAAAGACAGTCTCTTCAATAAGTGGTGCTGGGAAAACTGGACAACTCCATGAAAGAATGAAATTAGAACACTCCCTTACATCATACACAAAAATAAACTCAAAATGGTTTAAAGACCTAAATGTAAGACTGGTCACTATAAAACTGTTAGAGGAAAACATAGGAAAAACACTCTTTGACATAAACCATAGCAAGATCTCTTTTAATCCACCTCCTAGAGTAATGAAAATAAAAACAAAAATAAACAAATGGAACCTAATGAAACTTAAAAGCTTTTGCACAGCAAAGGAAACCATAAACAAGACGAAAAGACAGCCCTCAGAATGGGAGAAAATATTTGCAAATGAAACAACGGACAAAGGATTAATCTCCAAAATATACAAACAACTCATGGAGCTCAATATCAAAAAAGCAAAAAAAAAACATTAAAAAACTGGGCAGAAGACCTAAATAGACATTTCTCCAAAGACCTACAGATGACCAAGAGGCACATGAAAAGATGCTCAACATCAATAATTATTAGAGAAATGCAAGTCAAAACTACAATGAGGTATCACCTCACACTGGTCAGAATGGCTATTATCAAAATATCTAGAAACAATAAATGCTGGAGAGGGTGTGGTGAAAAGGGAACCCTCCTGCACTGTTGGTGGGAATGTAAATTGATTCAACCACTATGGAGAACAGTATGGAGGTTCCTTACAAAACTAAAAATAGAACTACCATACCACACAGCAATCCCACTACTGGGCATATACCCTGAGAAAACCATAATTCAAAAAGAGACATGTACCATAATGTTCATTGCAGCACTATTTACAATAGCCAGGACATGGAAACAACCTAAATGTCCATTGACAGATGAATGGAGAAAGAAGTTGTATATATATACAATGGGATATTACTCAACCATAGAAAGAAATGAAACTGAGTTATTTGTGGTGAGGTGGATGGGCCTAGAGTCTGTCATACAGAGTGAAGTAATTCAGAACGAGAAACACAAATACCATATGCTAATGCATATGTGGAATCTAAAAAAATAGTATTGATGAACCTAGTGGCAGGGCAGGAATAAAAATGCAGACACAGAGAATGGACCTGAGAACACGTAGGGTGGATGTGGAAGCTGGGGAGAAGTGAGAGAAGCATCAACATATATACTCTACCAAATGTAAAATAGATAGCTAGTGGGAAGAAGCAGCATCGCACAGGGAGATCAGCTAGGTGCTTTGTGACAACCTAGAGGAGTGAGATAGGGAGGGTGGGAGGGAGGCTCAAGAGGGAGGGGTTATGGGGATATATGTATGCATATGTCTGATTTACTTTGTTGTACAACAGAAACTAACACAGCCTTGTGAAGCAATTATACTCCCATTAGATGTATTAAAAATAATTGAAAAATAAATAAGTAAAAGGACAGCATGAGGGACATTTAGGAGTGAAGGAACTGTTCTGTATAGTGTCCTGGTTGTGGATTTGTCAAAATCCATAGAACTGTACATCACAATGAGAGAATTTTATTGCACGTGAACTAATAAAAAATCAACCAGAACAGTGGGACCCAAGATGGAATATAGACTGTGATAATTATATCTAACTACCTTACAAATGTATGACATAATGACAATGAAGAAGGTATGGAACAAAGGAGCTGATCTAACTTTGGAAACTGTGTTGTCTGGCTACTGTGAGGCTAAAGACAAAAATAATTTTATGCAAACGCTGTTTTAGTTGGTAAATTTGTTTCTCACAGAAGTCTAGGTTAGAAATTCTGAATTTTCCTTACATGTATATTAGAGTTGAACAAGTAAGTAGTCAGTTTCACTCTGTAACAGAAATTAGTTACAGATAAGCAAAGGGGAGATTCTAGAATGCGTTATGTAATGCTGGATTGGATTTGGAGTTATTTATATGAACTCATGTGTTTTAAAAAATAGATGCTAGATAGATAATAAGCAGGCAGATAGACATGAGTTACTATACATACATATACCTTTGCTCTAGGATCTAGAGGCAGTGACACTCCCACAGCAATAAGCACACCCAGCACTCAGACATCTTCATTTCTAAATATCTTCTCTAGTAAAAGGAACCAGTGTTCCTTGGAGAATTGGTTGATTCCAGGGTTGGGGCAGAAAAAGTACAAAATGACCTTGGAACTTTTTGTAGTGTCAGAAAATAAAGAAGTCTCAAAAGAACCCATGATCCAAGATGAAAGAATTCCCAATGTCCAAAGATGGAACAATTTGAGCAACAAAATAATTAATGATAATAATTTATGTAGTCCAAAGGATAAAATAAATGTCCATGAGTCCATACTGATATAAATGAATAACTGAATAAATAAATATGTGAGTGATAAAGATAACCACAAAATTTTTAAAATTAAAAATGTAGATGGAGTGAGGGAAATAGGAAATCAGCATTAGAACACCACAATAATAATTGATTCAGGGAGGATCCATCAATGAATGCTAAAATTAGTTGGCAAAAGTTTAACAAGAAACAGGGTATTGCATAGACAAAATATTTATTGAATTTAAAAGGAAAAGTAGTAACTTGCTAGAGAAACCTGATAGGTGCAGTCTTAACCAAATAATCAAGTTTAGCATCACCAGTAACATGACATAGGAATATCACTTATTCCCAAAGAAGAGCACTTCACTATCTCTAGGGCATTCTTCCCCCAAATCCATAACTCCAATCCAATCATGAGAAAGTATCAGACAAACTTAAATTGAAGGACATTCTCCAAAATATCTAACCAGTATGATTTAAAAGTATCAGGGTCATGAGGACAAGGAAAGACTGAAGAACTGTCACAGATCAGAGGAGATCAAAGAGATATGACAACTAAATGCAATGACATATCCTGGATTGGATTCTGGATCAGAATAAGGACATTAGTGTAAAAACCAGTGAGATCTGAATAAATTCTGCAGTTTAATTAATAGTATTGCATCGATGTTAATTTCTTAGTTTTGATAATTTCATCATGGTTACATGAAATGTTGATAGAAGTCGGGTAAAGTGTACACTGCAACTGTCTGTGCTATCTTTGTAACTCTTCTGTAAGTTTAAAATGATTTCAAAACAAAAAGTTTTTAAGACGCTAAAGAAACAATTCAGTGAGAAAAGTGGTCTTGTGTTACATTTTTGAAAATCCTATTTAATGAACAGCTTAATGAAAGTCAGCTGAATTCTGAATTTTACATTCAGTCTGTTGCAACACTGTGTGTCATAGAGCTTCTGGAAAACCCTGCTGTACACTTGTGAGAAAATGAGAGTGAAAAAGGCAAATAATAGTATCATTACAAAAGTTGTTTTGACCTTGCAGATTCCTGAAAGGGTTTGTGGATCTCCAAGCCCTGGAACACATTTGAGAACCACTGCATTAGAGTAACACTCCTACGTTCTCTTTACCACTTATGGTGATTAGTAAGTTTCAGAGATGGAATTGAACTTTCTTTTCGGAGCAATACCTGCCTGCAGAACGCTTATGTTCTGGTGGTGAATGTCTAATTCAGAAGAATTCTATCAAGCCCATTTTTGGCTGTACCTAAACTATATTGAACAAATGGCTTTATTACTACTCAAACTTTCTGATGTCTATCTATAGGAGTTCTGCTCTGTATTTCAGTTAGTTCAGGACTCGGACTGGGGTCAGAGGTGTTATTTTCCTCCTAAATTCACAATGTGAGGTTTGTGTGACTCAGTGACTAGATGTAGCCCATGAGAGAAGGATAAAGGAAACCAAAGTGGCAATAAATAGGGAGTGATGGGGAAAAAAATTGCCCACAATATTCAGACCCACCAGAGAAATCCTTGGATTCTTTCTCTGAGTTCATTCCAGCCCAAAGAATAGCCTCTTCTTTGTGTGATATCCATAATGCTAGATGTACTTAGGTTCAAAAGCATTAATAGCAAAGTAAATGACTATCATATGTGTCCAGTTATAAAACTTCTCTTTCTCCCATGATGAAAGCTCCACTGCTCATTTTCATTCTGAAGTTCCAATTCATCTTCCTCTCAAACTAAATTCTGTGGGGAGATCACTAAGTCATTTCAATATGGCATCCTCTGAGAAATGAAGGCCTGGCAACCCAGACATGTAGCCCCTTCCAAACTCAGAAGGCAGCCTCTGCGCACAGAGTCCATAATCACGACATGTTCCAAAATCCTGCTTTGTGGCTGAATTTTTGAAGTACCTCTAAAACTAAACTTGTACAATCTGTTTCTATTTTACTATAATTCCTCTTTAATTTGTACTCCACTAATCCAGAATTTTACATAATTGAAACACCACTCCTATGATTTTTATTTAATAGAAAATTGAAAATTATTTCCTTATTGAAAATGTTTTGGACCCTTAAGAATAAAATATTTGATTTTCAAAGCAGTTTTTTTATTATTTCAAAATAAGAGCTGACAGAGTAAAGATTCTTTCATTTTTCTCTTGCTTCCAGGTCTAGCAACTCCCTTCCTTATAAAGGTCCTTGAGATTTTTAGTGTAAGTCTATTAAGGACCATAACTCCTCCCCTTCATTCCATTTATAAACATTCAATACCACTCTATCTGTACTTTGTAAAAGAAACAACTCAATTTCCTTAAGAAATATTCTGTAAATTAAAATTTTTTAACCTAGTCTTGTGGTTTGATGATCTTTTTCTATAAAAGAAAACTGTGTGTAAATGCTGCTCATAATTATTTAATGATAAATAATTATAAATGAATAATGGTGCTGACATGTACAACTCAAATGACACTTAGACAACATATTTATTCCCTGGTTTTGATGACACAAATAAATGTTTCTGAGGCACAAGGTTTATTATATAGTCACCCATTTTGAGATATTTAGAACATTTAAAAATTTTGTGCCAGCTGCAGAAGCTGACATTTTAGCATAAGCCATCAGTTTAATGTGAAAAGTTTGGTGTAAAAAAATTACAGAGTTTTTATCTCAAAAAATGAAGATGTTTCTGTATGCCTGTCACACATCTCTAATTTGTGGGGGCTAAGAGTGACTTTAGAAATTATCAGTATCAGGTTACAAAACCACCTGGAAACTGTCTGACTAAATCACCTTCTTCCATTTCCTAATTGTGAAGCTGATTCTGAAAATGATGCAATATATATACACACCATACTTTAAATGACTGCATATGGTGGCTTCTGACTATTTTGTGAGGATTTTTTCAATTTTAGCTTTTTCGGTACTAGCAAATACTCTCTTCCCATTACCAAATCCCTAAGCACAACATTGTTTCATTGTCAAGGAGAATACCATCTTTGGGGGCTCTGAATACTCTACAAGGACAAGTTGCTTCACTGAAGGAGATGGCTGGCCACGTGTTAAACAATGACATTTCAATGCACTTGTTTAATTTTGGTCAAAAACAGACTCAAAGTTAAACCACTTTTTCATATTCTTTTTACTTGAATAAAATAAATTTAAAAAAGAATCACACATATAAATAAAAATTAGAAATCTGTTTTTTTAAAAAAATTAAACAACTTGAGCAAATAAGAGGCAATTGAAGTTGACCATTTAAAAATAGGGACAACGAGCATGAAAAACTCAAAATGAATGCATTACTTCAATTTAACGGACTATGTGAATTAAAAGTAGGCCACTGCCATTCTGCTTTAATTTAAATGAATAAAATGTTTTCATTGTCTCAAAAACCAATTTATTTTCAATAACGTTCATGATATATTTTTCTTGGCTGGTGTGGCTCTTTGCAGAAGCATCAGCAAGAGTTGTTGGCTATGGCAAACACCATTCACTGAGCCATTTACTGTGCTACAGAGGGTGGTGGAAAAGAGATTTCTCTGGATAAATTGCTACTGGCCATTAAAAATGTGTATTTAATGTATAGTATAGTGCTTCTCCTTAGACTAAATTTATTCAGCATGTTGTATTGCAGGATGAACTCTGAAAAGTGACTGATGGCAGGGAAACAGAATAAGATCTATTTCACACCAGATATTTTATTCAAGCTCGCTTTAGAATGAAATATTTCCAAAAGAAGTTTTCATCGACTTAGATTGGACCAAGGATTGATTGTGACCACAGACTACCATCCAGCTGGCTTCTCCTATCAGTTAGTACAATGAGGTTGTCAAATTTTAGCAGGGCTAGGTGGCCAGAGAGTGTTCTGTTCAGTTGTGCTTCTATTTCTACCCACGCTCCACACTGCCGCACCCTCACCTCCATCAAAAGTGTCTACAGTGGAAGTTACTAGTGAGGAAACCCAACAGATGAAAAGAGACCTCTCGGAACTAATCAAAGTCACCCTCTGCTGCAGGACTGTGCCTGCTTCCCCGGGGGCAAGCCCAGAACTTCCTTATACTCTTCAGCACTACTTCTGGTCAGTGGAAGCTCAGCTGAGCAGTGAAATGGGTGACCTTGACACAAGCTGGATAATGGGAGGGAACAATGGATTGTAAATATTTTCATGAGAACACAGGGTGTGAGTCCCTTAGGCTTTGTAGAAAGTAAACAAAGCAGTTGACAAAAGAGAATATCTTGAGAGCTCTTCAAAAGAATTTTTGGATGCTTGTGATAAGAAGCCATTTGAGGACGTTCAGTTGTTTCTTCCACAGGAAAACAACAGGAGGCACAGTTTGGGCTCCTGGTTATTCAAGAACATGAGGAGAGTCACTGCTGTCACTAACACTACCAGAAGGCCATGGAAGTAGAAACAATAAAGACAGAAAAACATTTTTCTCTTCCTCAGCCTCCCACCCTGTGTGTGGCTCTTAGCCATCCTCCCTACTAAACCACCTTCCCCATTATTTACACCCTTGATTCATCTGTCTTTTCTCTCTGCTGAAAAGTTTTAGGAACTCCTCAGGAATAGTAACCAATTTTGAACTTAAATAATTATTAGATGAGGTTTAAATGCATGGGTGTATATGGTCCACTTTCATGAGAGTGCATGAAAATGATGACTACTTCCTTCTCCCTCAGTTCAAATCATCCTAGTTCTCTTGGTGATAAAGAAGAATGAACTCAAGAGTTACAAAAGGAGAGAAAAACAGGAATATAAAACCAGGAGGTGCAGAGGTAAGGTGGGGAGGGTGGCAGGGAAATAAAAGTTGAGAAAGCACACAACTCAATAGACATAGATTTAAATCCTTTTTCTTATTAAATAATGATTGTATGTCAGGTAAGTGAAATTCCATACCTCAGTGAGCTTACCTTTCAACTGGGAATAATTTCACTGTAGATCTTTCCTCTCAGAGTTATAAACAGAATTAACTGAGATAATATTTAAAAACACTTTGGAAATAAGAACCAAATAAATGCAAGGTAGCACTGGGCTACAAATAACAATAAATAAATAAACCAAATAAATAAATAAACCAAATAAATAACCAAATAAATAAACCAAATAAATAAAACAATAAATAAACCAAATAAATGCAAGGTAGCACTGGGCTACCAATAACAATCCAAAGGAAGGCAGTGAGACTCTAGAAAACTTTTTGTAAACTATGTTTTTCAATATTGTTTTTGTTTTCAGTGATTTACTACTTCAAGAAACAAGAACTCAAACCAACACCAGCTCATCTCTCATCTCATTGAGAGGACTATTTTATGCTCCTTCTCATCACATAGAAACCTTGCTTTCATCAGTAAGAGCTGTTACACTCATGTCCTTAGTTCAGATGTGCTTTGTTCCAGATATTCTATGTGATTAATGTGAGCAACTTCCAACTGCATCTGCTAACTACACCTGTCACGTTTTATTCTAAGTTGAGGGGGGGATTACAGTCTAAAAATACAGTGGGTAATTTCAAGGACTTGTTTTTGAAAAGCAGAGAATGGAAGCAATGGAAATGTCATGAAATCCTTTGTTTCAACCCAGTGCATTACCAATCTGAGTGCTGGCAGAAGAGTTTAAGGAAAGAAGGAAGGAAAAGGACCCCACTATGGGAGAAATCACAAAAAACTGGGGCAGTCAAATAAAATGGTTAATTCTAGAAAGAAAAAAATATATGTTGTGAAGAGCTAAAGGAAAATTATGAAAGGGAGCAGAGAATAAGCACCATGGAGGAAGCTTGTAATTCAAAACACAAAGAATGAAAATGAATCACAACTGACTAGGAAGATGTAAAGAGAAAAATGGAAAAATAAAACAGTTTTTAAAAAAAGACAATGATAAGAAAAGGAAAAGACTCTCCCAACAAAAAGTAAGGTTTAAAAAAATGAAAAGATATGTCAAGAGAAAAAGGCCCCAAGGGAATGCCTCAAACTGAATGACAGAAAAATCAAACTATAACCCAAAATAGGAAAAGAAAGAGACAAAACATATGGGGCAAATAAACTGAGCCAGAAACCCATGGAAAAATAATTGTAAAACATACCTGTTTTATTCAAACATTGATAAAAGAATGATGCTCTGAGAGTAATAAAATATGATTTATTACCCCACAACATGCTAGTCTATTTCTGTTGGCAGCTGCAGCATTTCTAACTTTTTGAGTGACAACCTCCTGACTGTCATTTCTCCCACTTTTTAAAGTTCTCCCTCCCTGGGGGAAAAACATATTATTCTTGTCGAACCAGTTTAAAGAATGGGTCAAGAAACCTTGTGTTTTGAAGGCTTACTGAGAAAAAAGATGTGGTGTTCCAAAATTTCCTCTAAGTTGAAAACAATTAGAAGCATTAGATCAAATGGTGGCCAGTACCTCAGATGTGCTCCAACAGTTTTATATCTGTAGATGGGAATGATGAAGGCAATTTATAGGGCAACTGGAGGACAAAATGAGATCATACACTTAGAAAATTGTCTGGCATCTAATACATGCACAATAAATATTAGCTAATATTAGCAAAATAAATTTATCTTAAATCACCAAAATTAGATGGCACTCTTAAAGTCACTGAGGTGTAAAATCAGAGATGTGTGGCCAAAATGTAAATTTTGACTTGTTATGATTTCCAGGTCAGAATAATAAACTGTAATAACAGTTTAAAAAAATCCAGAAAGAATCCAAGAATTTAAAATTACATCACATTTCTATTCTAGACAAGCTGATATTAGATTATAATTAATAAAGGATTGGACTATCAAACTCTTTTTTTTTTTTTTTTTTTCTTGCGTTATGCGGGCCTCTCACTGTTGTGGCCTCTCCCATTTGCGGAGCACAGGCTCCGGACGCGCAGGCTCAGCGGCCATGGCTCACGGGCCCAGCCGCTCCGCGGCACGTGGGATCCTCCCGAAACGGGGCACGAACCCGCGTCTCCTGCATCGGCAGGCGGACTCTCAAGCACTGCGCCACCAGGGAAGCCCGTATCAAACTCTTAAAATAACACATGAGGCAACATGGGTTCTTCAGAAAAACATTTTAAAAGTATGTCATGGATAGAGATTCCCTGGTGGCGCAGCGGTTGAGAGTCCGCCTGCCGATGCAGGGGACATGGGTTCGTGCCCCAGTCCAGGAAGATCCCACATGCCGCGGAGCGGCTGGGCCCGTGAGCCATGGCCACTGAGCCTGCGCGTCCGGAGCCTGTGCTCCGCAACGGGAGAGGCCACAACAGTGAGATGCTCGTGTACAGCAAAAAAAAAAAAAAGTTATGGATAAATTATTGATATTCTTAATGTGTGCCCTATCACAGAGAGATGGGTTATATTTTCCCATATTAAAAAAATATTGATGTCCTTAAAGAGCTAAAAAGGCATGAGCATAAACAATTGATTGATATTGTCCACTGAGAATTTCAAAAGGCCTTTGACAAAGTTTCACACAAGCTATTTTCAAAATCTTGTCAGGTTGTAGTGAAGAGTCTATTTTACCTTGTAAAGGGTTTAGAGATAAGAAACAAATGGTATAAATAAATGAACACTTCTCTGAATAGAAATAGGTGAATAAGAGAGTTCTGTAAAGACTTTATGAATTAATAAATAACTTGAAAGAGAGACAACAAAGCAAAATATATTTGGGGATGATACTAAGTCATTTTGGGTAGTTAAGATAAGAATAGACTCCTGAAAGATCTGATTTATCTTTGAGAATAAACAGAAAATTGTCAGTGATGGAGAAGAATAAAGCATTGTATTTGTATATTAAAGGAATTCAAGCCAGAGTTTTGGGATTCTGGTTTCTGGTAATGGAAGAATAGTTCCTATTGGGCCAAATATTCTTAAAAATACAACTATGAACTCTGGAGAAAATATAACAACTACCTGACGGCACTGGAGAGCAAACAAAAACGGGCAGAAACTTGATAGCTGTCTACTCTTGGAAGGAAGAAATGACATGGGATAAGTTTCTCATTTTTTCTCAACTTGTTTACCTGAGAGCAAACCCCAATGTATGGCAAATGGGGTGGCTAAAACTTGGCCAGAAAATCCACAGTCCTACAGGCTTGAATAATCAGAGGACAAATTTCAAGGGAACAACAGCAGCTAGAAATTTAAGATCAAATCTCAGAAAGGAGAGAGCCATGGAGGAGACTTATATTCTGCACATAAATTGTGCGTAAATCCTTGGCTGATCCCTGAACTACATGTGCATGGGGAAGACTCCAAGCAGCCCAACCAATGCTAGAAGAAATAAACTAGTTTTCCACTGCTTCACACAACACACAAGAAAAGAGTTTATAGTATGAGTGCAGTCAAGAAAATTATCTGATAAAAGAATTCAATATTCTAAAGAGGGACATAAGAGAAACCAAAACCATATCATTAGCAATCTCCAAGATACAATCCAAAATTACCAGACATGTGAAGAAATAAGAACGTGTGACCAATGCTCAAATAAAAGGCAATCAATGGAGACAAACCCAAAGATGACACAGATATTGAAATTAGCAAAGATTTTAAAGCAGCTTTTTAAATATACTCAACACTATAAAGGAAAATATGCTCAAGTGAATAAATAAGGAATGCCAGAGAGAAATAGAAAATGTTGGAAATAACCAAATTGAAATCATAGAACTGAAACATTAATATCTAAAATAAAACAAACACTGGACAGTCTTAACAGGTGGTTGGAGATGACAGAAGAAAGTGCTAGTAAACTTAAAGATAGTTTCATATAAACTAGACAATCTGAGGAATTATATGCTGTTTGTAAGAAACCCACTTAAAATATAAAGGCACAGATAGTTTAAAAGTAAAAAGATGGAAAAAGGCTATAAAATGCAAAGCTACTTATAGAAAACGTAAGTGGCTATGTTAATATCTGGCAAATCAAAATTCAGAACAAGGAGTATTATCAAGGATAAAGTTCATAAAGATTAATGAAATAAGTTCAAGATGACAAATTTTCAATGTGTATGCATATAATAACAAAAATTTTGAACACATAAAGCAAAAATTGATAGAGTGGGGAAATTGACAAGTCTACAGTTATACAGAGATTATAACAATTCTCACTTGTTAATAAATAGAACAAATAAAAAATTTGTAGTGCTGTCGGAGACTTTAAGAATACAACCAACTTGACCTGACATTTATAGAACACTTTACCAATATCTGCAGGATACACAACTTTTTAAAGTGCTTATGAAACATTCACTAAAATAGACCATATTCTGGGATTAAAAAAAAAAATTCTCAGTAACTTTTTTTTTTTTTGGCCATGCCACATGGCTTGCAGGATCTCAGTTCCCCAACCAGGGATTAAACCCAGGCTGCTGCAGTGAAAGTCCAGAATCCTAGTCACTAGGCCACTAGGAAACTCCCTCAGTAACTTTTAAAAAATGGAAATAATTAAAAATATGGTGGCCAAAATGAATTTAAACTAGAAAACAGTAATAGGAAGATCGGGAAGATATCTGACAATGTTCTCAAACATTTAAAAATTAAAGAGCATACTTTTAAATAATCCCTGTGCTATGTTTGAATGTTTGTGTCACCCCCAAGATTCATGTGTTAAAAGCCTAATGCCCCAGGTGAAGTTAGGAGGTGAAGCCTTTCGGAGGTGATACGGTCATGAGGGTAGGGTCCTCATAAATGGGATTAGTGCCCTTGTAGAGGCCCCAGAGAACTTTCTAGCACCTTTGGCCATGTGAGGACACAGCACGAAGTTGATAGTGTGCACCCCAGAAGGAAGGGGACCTTCATCAGGACCAACTCTGCTGGCAACCTGATCTCAGAGTTCCAGCCTCCAGAACTTTAGAAATAAACTTCTGCTGTTTATAAAGCACCTTAGTCTGGGGCATTTTGTTGTAGCAATCCAACCAGACTAAGACACCCTTTGTTAAAGAAGAAATCTAGAAGCAAATTACAAAATAATGTGAACTGTATGAAAATAAAAACACAACATATAAAATTAATGAGATGCAGCTAAATAAGTGCCAAGAAGAAATACGCAGCACTGAATGCTTATATTATAAAAAAGAAAGATCTTAAACTAATGAAGCTACAAAAATTAAACCCAGAGTAAACAAGAGAAAGGTAATTATAAAGATAAGAGCAGAAAACAATGAAATAAAACAACAGAAGTTATATTTTTAATAAGTCAATGAGACAATAATCTATGAACCTCAGACCCAGTGATTCTTAACAAAAGGTGATTCCACCCACCCCAGGGGACATTTGTCCATGTCTGCAGACATTTTTGATTGGCACAAATGGAGAGGATGTATTATAGTTGCTACAGGCATGTAGTGGGTAAAGGCTAAATTATGATGCTAATATCCTCTATTCATAGGACTACTCCCCACAACAAAGAATTATTTAGCCCAAAATGTTAATAGTGTCAAGTTTGAGAAACTCTGCTCTATCCATACAGTTCAAGGAAAAAAGAGAGAGAGAAGGAGAAGGAGAAGAAGACCAATATCAAGAATGAGAGAGAAGACATCACTTCAAATCCCACAGGCATCAAAACGATAGTAAGTAAATATTATTAACAACTTTAAACCAAATAAATTTGACAACTTAGATGAAATGGACAAGTTCCTTGAAAGAAGTAACAAACTACTAAGACTCATTTAAGACAAATAGATATGCATTACTAGTTCTATATGATTAAAAAAATTAAATTCATAGCTTAAAAACTTTCCATAAAGAAAACTCCATGCCCACAATGCTAAACTGGTGAATCCTATCAAATATTTAAGGAGGAAATAATTCCAGTTCTATGTAAACTCTTTGAGACATAACAGAAGGAAGAAACATTTTATAAGTATATCATTTTTTGTGATACTAAAACCAGATGGATACATTAAAAGAAAAGTAATATCCTTCATGAATATAGACTCAAACTTCTTAAGAAGATTTAGCAACTAAATCTAGCTATATATAAAATATGATAGTATATCATGATCAAGTAGAGTTTATCCTACGAATGCAATGTTGGTTTAACATTTGTAAGTCAGTGTAATTTACTACATAAACGGACTAAAAGAGAAAACCACATGATCATCTCAATAGATGCAGAAAGGCATTTGATAAAATTCAATACCTATTTATGATTAAAAAACTTTCTCAGCAAACTAGGTACAGAAGAAAACATTCTCCATCTGGTAAGTGGGCACCTGTAAAATACTTGCAGCCAACATCATGCTTAACAGTGAAAGATTTAATGCTTTCCCAGTAAGATCAATAACAAAGCAAGAATGTCCATTCTCATCACTTCTAATTAACTTTGTATTGGAGGTGCTAGTCAGTGCAATAGGCACTAAAATAAAATAAGATAAAAAGTAAAGTAAAATAAAATCCATATAAATTTGAAAAGAAGTAAAACTATTGTTCACCAATGACATAATTGACAATGTAGAAAATCTTAAGAAATCTACCCCCCCTCCAAAACAAAACAAAGCTAAACAAAACTAAACAAAAAAACCAAGTGAGTTTACGAAAGGCATATGGTAAAAAAAAATCCATGAAATTATTCACTAAATCTAAAAATCAAGGGACGATGAAATCTTTTTAATTCAAGGGAGGTGTATTTAAGATAATTTAAAGCATAAGTAGAAGTAAATGTAAAAGTTAACAGATTATTGACATGATTTAGCAGTTCTTTTTCAACAGCAGAGAAAAAAATAGCTATTAAAAGAAAATGAGAAAAACCTTGAAGATTGATTTCAGAGAGGGTATCTATACGTACTTTTGGGGCAGTGCTAGTTAAACAAAACAAAACAAACACATACACAGCTGGGTCCTGGACACTTGTGCCTTACTGAAACAAGCAGCTCTTGCTCCTTGGGAGATCTGCCCATTCTTTAAGCAACTCCTTAGTTACAAATGTTTAGAAGTTGTATCATATAGTGTTCAGTGGGTTAGAAGCATGAAGTTACTGGTCGGTGTTGATGTTACCCTTGTTTTACTGTCTTAGGGGTTTAAAGACTTTTTAAAAAGCCTGTGGACATGTGCATGATTGATAAAGAGGCTTTGGTAAATCCCTCAGAAAGTGGAGAATCACGTGTTTTTCCTCCACAGATCAGCCTAAAAGGCATCATCTGTTTTTTTTTTAAAATATATGTAAGCTTAATCACGCATCTACCCTATTTTTTTTTAAGTAGTTATATATTCCGTGTTTTATTTATTTATTTTTGGCTGTGTTGGGTCTTCGTTTCTGTGCAAGGGCTTTCTCTAGTTGTGGCAAGCGGGGGTCACTCTTCATCGCAGTGCGCGGGCCTCGCAGTATCACTGCCTCTCTTGCTGCGGAGCACAGGCTCCAGACGCGCAGGCTCAGTAGTTGTGGCACACGGGCCTAGTTGCTCCGCGGCATGTGGGATCTTCCCAGACCAGGGCTCGAACCCGTTTCCCCTGCATTGGCAAGCAGATTCTCAACCACTGTGCCACCAGGGAAGCCCTATCATCTGGTTTTGATGCACTTGGTCCCATAATGGGACTGAGAACTATTCTAAGAATCTCCTTCCTTGAAAGCAAATCTCTTGCTGTTGATTTGCAGTTTATTTTCCTACACAGGGTGTCAGGGGCCCCCAGCTGGCTTCCACATGGGATTCTGTCCCTGTCCCAGCCCTGTGGAACAGGCAAAGGAAACCTATGTTAGCAATGGATCTGGGAGCTGAAGGATGGTGGCTGTTCTTCCTGACTTCCCAATAACTGTCCTGAATCCTACACCCTCCTTCCACCCCCTTCTTACCCCCACAATAACAAAAGGCAAAATAAGGTAAAGAAAAGCATTTATGTTTTTTTAAAAATATTTATTTATTTTTGTCTGCATCTGATCTTAGTTGCAGCGTGCGGGCTCCTTGTTGCAGCATGTAGGCTTCTCTCTAGCTGTGGTGAGTGGTCTCAGTAGTTGTGGCTTTTGGGTTCTCTTGTTGTGGTGTGCAGGCTCTACAGTGCATGGGCTTAGTTGTCCTGTGGCATGTGGTATCTTAATTCCCCGACCAGGGATCGAACCCATGTCCCCCAGATTCTTAACCACTGGACCACCAGGGAAATCCCAAAAAGGATTTGTGTTAACAGCAAAATGTATCCATCTCCATTTTAAACAGTACAAACATTGTAAGAGAGGACACTCACTTTTATCAGATGGTGGATCAGACCCTGTCACAGTGTGACTTTTTTTATCATTTATTCCTGGGTTCCTGAACCCAAGTGAGCAATGAGCAAAGTAACCCCTTATAAGATGCTCTGATTTTTTAGGTCCCTAATTAAATCAGTTAATCCTTCTTTTGCTTTGTTGCTTCCTCCAAACAAGCCAAGTTATTGGACACCTGAATTATGGTCCCAGGAAGCAAAGGACCATCAAGCCCACGGGATGGAAAGAGGAAAGAATGGGAAGAATCAGGAAGCATAACTGGAAAGACAAGCTGAGATTCTGACACCTAATTCCAACGTGGGTGGGAAGGTGGTTTTTTCATTATCACCAAGCAATTCTCATGACACCAGCTGGACACCAGCTCAGGATAGCCTACAATTCAACTCAGTTCTGAAACTGTCTACCCAGAGAAAGTGTAAGATCCCACAGGTTAGTGGTTCAGTTCTGTACCCCACTGCAGATAGCAGTCACAAGTCCAGGTCATCAGCTGTGCTTCAGACTGACTGGCTATTGATTGGAGGTTCCAATGACCCCCTTCTTGGGTTTGATTAATTTGCTAGAGTGGCTCACAGATCTCAGAGAAACATTTTACTTACTAGATTACTGGTTTATTTTGAAAGGCTATAACTCAGGAACAGGCAGATAGAGGAGATGCACAAGGTCAGGTGTGGTGAAAGGGTGAGACACCCCCATGCCCTTCCCAAGCATGCTGCTCGCCCTGTGTTCATCAACCTGGGAGCTCTCAGAATCCTGCTTTTTGGGGATTTTATGGAGACCTCATTACATAGGTATGGTTGGTCAAATCATGAGTCACTGGAAATTGATTCAACCTCCAGCCCCTCTCCCCTCCAGGAGGTCAGTGGGTGATTGGGGGTGGGGAGGTAGGACTGAAAGCTCCAGCCCTCTAATCACAGTTGGCTCTGCTGGCAGCCAGCCCCCATCCTTAGGTGGGATCCAAAAGTCACCTCATTAACATAACAGAAGCCCTTTATTGCTCTCAGTGTTTAGGAAATTCCAAGAGTTTTAGGAGCTTTGTACCAGAAATGGGGATGAAAACCAAATATATTTCTTATCATAAATCATGATATCACACCCCCATATACACCTCTCCCACCCACACCAGAATCCCAATCCCTGGGCTCAACTCAGCCACTGACCTTCCTGGGAGACCCTGTGACTCTCCTATCCTCACTTTCTTGGTGTATAAAGTGGTACTTTTATAACTCTTTTGTAAATCTCTTTGTGGGATAATATACAAAAAATAAGATAAAGAAATACTTTGCAAGGAGATGAACTAAATAAATACATCCAGAGAACTGGCAAACTCTATTGCTCCTTCCTACCCTCTTGTTTGCTAAGCTCTGAAAGAGGACTTGTGGGCAAACATACTATTTTGCATGTCCCATCTGGGGACAATATATCAAACGCCTTACAACGTTTAAATCGTGTAACACAAGTCTACTGTTATGAGTATTTTCTTTAAAGGGTGAAAGATTAAAAAGAAATGAAAGTGACAATGCCCTCATTTAGGAGTGGAATCTTCTCCAAAGAAGTCAGAAAAAACTCCAATCTCAATTATGATCATCAAAATCTTGTTTATTAAGCAGACGTTGTATGACATGTTCTCAAGAAAGATGCTACCCAGACCCAGACAGAAAGCAAGCAAACAACCAAAACTCCTCAAACCCCAGAACTGACCCCATGTTTGAAAATGCCTGGAGTATATGTGGCTTTTCAGGAGGCTCTGATGATCCTGAGGACACAGACGGAACCCTCACCCTAGACTGTTAGCAACTCCAGACAAGAACAATTTCATATTTGTTATTGTACCTCAGTCCTAGCACAGTGCCACGCATCTAATAAATGCCACTACAATTCGTGGGGCTAAAATGATTGTTATTTATGCTCTTTTAACAGAGAAACGTAGATATAAAGGACCAGACAGCTTTGGACCAGGGCCTCAGAGGGAGGCTAACTACAGTTGAAAAGTTGGAGAAGCAAGGCAAAAGCACAGCTACCCAAACCACTGGGAAGTGACACCACATTTCAGGAAACTATAAAAGTGTGGTGAACAAGGTCAGATCCAACAGCCAGCTAGAATTTAGAAGAGCATCTGAGGACAAGACCTCGATATGGTCTTTGGGGCTGCAGTACAAGATGAGGTGTGACCAAAGGGAAGCCAGACAAGAACCAGTTAAGAAAATGGATACAGGTCACAGAGCACTGGTGTCCCCAGTCCCCCAGGCTAGAATGATGCAGGGACTGGGAGACAGGGAAACCACTGCCAAAGGCTCTCTCCTCAGCGCACCTGAACCCGGGCAGGTCACTCAGTTCTCTGAGGTTGTCTCAGGGGACTTGTGAGTTTCCAAAGCATTCTTAGGCGTACTTGTAGAGGTTCATATGTATCAAGCAGCTTTTCTATTTTCAATTATTTCTACTTTATGTAGGGTATATTGTACTGAAAAAAATGAAACACAGTACATAAAAATATTTAATAGTAAAATAATCAATGGCTGATATTAAAATGTTGCTTATCCTCATTTGTCCTTCCAAGTGGTATAATCTGACAGAGTCACTTAACTCCATCACTTAATCACATCCTCTTCAAACGCTGCTGCTCTCGTGAGGAATTATGCTCTATTATTCTAAGGGGCTAGGGACACTTGGAAAGGAAGACTCAGAAGGGGGGCTTCATAATGGAGTAGGCTGGGATCCATCTCATACAGAATCAGTTACAAGAACAGAAACCATTCCAAGGGCAAACATAAATGGTTCCTATATTAGCTGATGTAGGGCTGCTAATGAACACAACTTCTAAAAATAACAAGTTTATAGAATGTTAGCATTTGGAAAGACTCTTGAAGATAACCACTTTCAACACCTACATTTAAATTGAGGAACCAGGTTTAGAGGTTGAGAGACTTGCCTAAGGCCATGAAGTTAGAGGAAGGGCTAGGATGGAATTTTCCTATGCTCCTTCCAGGGATCTCCCTGGCTAGTGGGAAGGGAATGGAGACTGGGGAGGGCTGGGAGGAGAGATGCATAGATTTATTGTTTCTTCCAAATATCCACCAAATAGAGGAAGTAATTTTGTAAGATGGGGAAATTGTAGAAAAATAAAATTTTAATTCCCTAATAAAAATTAACATCAAAAATCAGGTCTCTTCTCTAGAATTTCTAGTTCTTTTCTAATGACAACTTTATTTATTTATTTATTCTCATTGCATTCTCTGCTTTTCTTTTCAGAAAAGGAGAGTATTTAATAGTAATATTTTTGAAATGGAAAAAGCTGGGAGAGCAAAAACTTGCCTTTGAAAAAATTCCAAACTAAACCATCTTTAAAATTCTGTTTCTTTCTAAATTTTGTTACTGTTCTGTAGAATAATGCCAATGGTGAATATTTGAAACTCTTTAAAGCTGTATTATAATCTGTTGATGAGGTTTAAATTGTGGCAAAATTAGTTTTTGATTATATTTCAAGCAATAAATATTTCTGTGAGGAATTTGCCTCCCTATAAAAACTTCCCTTACATCTCTATTTGAATGTCTGTAGTTTCTGGTTTAAACTGGTTAAATCTAAGAAAATGCTGGTCCAAGAAGAAAGAGATTCAAGGTTGTGTGTGTCCTCTGTAAATGTATTTGCTAGTGTTCTGCTCATCTGTTTCTGGATGTGGGCACATTCTATTGACAGACCCAGAATAACTAATTGACAACATGGAGAGTCTTTTGACAGGAGGCCACTTGACATACATTAAATATCAAATTTCTTTAGATCCTGGGTTCTTTAGACCCTGCTGACTAGGAAGGGCATGGACAGCTCCCAAAACTAGAAATTCCACCAGTGGGTCACAGGACCACTCCCATTGACCTAGAAGGGTACAGACAGATCCAGCAACTTGGAATTCAACCAGTTGGCCCCAGGACCTGCCCATGCTGTCCTGGGAGGTCGCAGATACCTTCCACGACTGATAAATCCATCAGTGGGTGCCAGGACCCACCCAACTGTGCCAGGAGTGTATGGATAACTTTTGCTACTAAGAAACCTGCCAGTGAGTGCTGGGACCCACCCTGCTGTTCTGGGAGGGTGCAGACAACTCCTCCCACTAGTAAATCTCCCAGAGGAGGGGCTGAAACCACAGCTGAGCCCCAGAGGCTATGTGACTAATGAAGAAGAGCTGAAATCTCTCCTCATGGCTGCACAAACTGCGGAGTTACACCTCTGCTGACAGCTTCCTAAATTGAGTCCCTGCAAAACATCTGAAAGGTCAACCAGTGCTCTTGCAGCTGGGACAAGTCTGGCTTTAGCAACTGTGGGCTCTCTGGGCACATACACGTGGGGATAGGATGGACAAGAGTTCAAGCTGCCTCCCCAGTCAATGTGCATGACTACTGCTGTCCTGGGACCTGACCTCAGTGGACCTGTGCTGGTGGCTGGGTGAAAACAATGCCTGAGAGTCACCAAGACCAATTGCTGGCACACCCACAGCTAAGGTGGGACTGAGAGCAGTGCCCAAAACAGTATACTTTTGAACCCACACAACAGAGCACATTCACAGGTGAATAGCTCCAAAAGAGGAAAACTCTGTGGCTTCCCTCCCAGTAGGAGTGCTCCAATCCTGGCTGCCTCTCACCACAGATCAAAATCACAGCCAAGAAACAGATCTGGGGACGTCTATTCCAAAAACTATGGAGCAGACCCTGTGCCTAACAGGGCTGTGACAACCACAGAGCAAAGGAGAGGCCCCACTCAATGTGTAGGGCAGGATCTGATCATTACAACACAAATCAAACCCCATATCAAGGGGATAATGGCACAAGCCTCTGGACCAACCTAACCCACCAGGGGTAAGACACCAGAAGCAAAGGAATGGCAATCCTGAAGCCTGTGGAAAGGAGACAACAAGCATAATAAGTCTGACAAAATAAGATGACAAAGAAATATGTTGCAGATGAAGGAGCAAGATAAAAAGCTACAAGAACAACTAAATGAACAGGAGGTAAGATAGCTATCTGAAAAAGAATTCAGAGTAATGATAGTAAAGATGATCCAAGATCTTTGAAACAGAATGGAGGCACAGTATGAGAACTTAAAATAAAAGTTTAACAAAGACCTAGAAGAACTAAATAACAAACAAAAATGAATAAGACAATAACCAAAATGAAAAATGCACTAGAAGGAATCAATAGCAGAATAACTGAGGCAGAAGAATGGATAAGTGACCTGGATGAAGGCTGGAAATCTCTGCCGCAGATCAGAATAAAGAAAAAAGAATGAAAAGATATGAGGACAGTCTCATAGACCTCTGGGACAACATTAAACACACAAACATTTGAATTATTGGGGTCCCAGAAGAAGAAGAAAAAGAGTAGGGTCTGAGAAAATATTTGTAGATTTCATAGTCGAAAACTTCCCTAACATGGGAAAGGTAATAGTCACCCAATTCCAGCAAGTGCAGAGTCCCATACAGGATAAACCCAAGGAGGACAAGACACATATTAATCAAACTAATGAAAATTAAATACAAATAAAAAACATTAGAAGCAACAAGGGAAAAGGAACAAAGAACATACAAGGGAATTGCCATAAGGTTATCAGCTGATTTTTCAGCAGAAACTCTGCAGGCCAGTTGGGAGTAGCAAGGTATATTTAAAGTGATGAAATGGAAAAACCTGCAACCAAAAATACTCTACCCAGCAAGGCTCTCATTCAGATTTGATGGAGAAATCAAAAGCTTTATAGGCAAGCAAAAGCTAAGAGAATTCAGCACCACCAAACTAGCTTTACAACAAGTGTTAAAGGAATTTCTCTATGCAAGAAACACAAGAGAATAGAAAAAAGAGGAAGGGAAGAAAAAAGACCTACAAAAACAAACCCCAAAGAATTAAGAAAATGCAATAGGAACATACATATCAATAATTACCTTCAATGTAAATGGATTAAATGCTCCAAACAAAAGATATAGGCTGGCTAAATGGATACAAAAACAAGACCTGTATATATGTTGACTACTAGAGACCCACTTCAGACCTAGGGATACATACAGACTGAGTGTGAAGGGATGGAAAAAGATATTCCATGCAAATGGAAATCAAAAGAAAGTTGGAGTAGCAATACTCATATGAGATAAAATGACTATAAAATAAAGACTGTTACAAGAGACAAGGAAGGACATAATGATCAAGGGATCAATCCAAGAAGAAGATATAACAATTATAAATATATATGCACCCAACATAGGAGCACCTCAATACATAAGGCAAATGCTAACAGCCATAAAAGGGGCAATCAACAGTAACACAATAATAGTGGGAGACTTTAACACCACACTTACACCAATGGACAGATCATCCAGACAGAAAATTAATAAGGAAACACAAGCCTTAAATGACATATTAGACCAGGTAGAATTAATTGATATTAATAGGACATTCCATCCAAAAGCAGCAGAATACACTTTCTTCTCAAGTGCACATGGAGCATTCTCCAGGATAGACCACATCTTGGGTCACAAATCAAGCCTCAGTAAATTTAAGAAAATTAAAATCATATCAAACATCTTTTCTGACCACAATGCTATAAGATTAGAAATCAGTTACAGGGGAAAAAAAACTAAAAAACACAAACACATGGAGGTTAAACAATATGCTACTAAACAACCAATGGATCACTGAGGAAATCAATGAAAAAAATCAAAAAGTACCTAGAAATAAATGACAACAAAAACATGACGACCCAAAACCTATGGGATGCAGCAAAAGCAGTCCTAAGTGGGAAGTTTATAGCAATAGTGTCTCACCTCAAGAAACAAGAAAAATCCCAAATAAACAATGTAACCTTACACCTAAAACAACTAGAGAAAAAAGACCAAACAAAATCCAAAGTTAGTAGAAGGAAGGAAATCATAAAGATTTCAGAAATAAATGAAATAGAAATGAAGAAAACAATAACAAAGATCAATGAAACTAAAAGTTGGTTCTTTGAAAAGATAAACATAATTGATAAACTTTTACTAGACTCACCAAGAAAAAAGGGAGAGGACTCAAATCAATAAAATTAGAAATGAAAAAGAAGTTACAAATGACACTGCAGATATACAAAGGAACATAAGAGAATACTATGAACAACTATATGCCAATAAAATGGACAATCTGGAAGAAATAGAAAATTCTTAGAAAGGTACAACATTCCAATACTAAGCCAGGAAGAAATAGAAAATATAAACAGACCAATCACAAGGAATGAAATTAAAACTGTGATTAAAAATCTTCCAACAAACAAAAGTCCAGGACTAGATGGCTTCACAGGTGAATTCTATCAAACATTTAGAGAAGAGCTAACACCTATCCTTCTCAAACTCTACCAAAAAAATCACGGAGGAGGGTTCCCTGATTTCAGACTATACTGCAAAGCTACAGTAATCAAGACAGTATGGCACTGGTGCAAAAACAAAAATATAGGTCAATGGAATAGGATAGAAAGCCCAGAGATAAACCCATGCACCTATGGTCACCTAATCTATGAGAAAGAAACAAGAGTATACAATGGAGAAAAGACAGTCTCTTCAATAAGCACTACATGTAAAAGAATGAAATTAGAACACTCTCTAACAACATACACAAAAATAAACTCAAAATGGATAAAAGACCTAAATGTAAGACTGGTCACTATAAAACTTTTAGAGGAAAACATAGACAGAACACTCTATGACATAAATCACAGCAAGATATTTATTGATCCACCTCCTAGAGTAATGGAAATAAAAACAAAAATAAACAAATGGGACCTAATGAAACTTCAAAGCTTTTTCACAGCAAAGGGAACCATAAACAAGACGAAAAGACAGCCCTCAGAATGGGAGAAAATATTCGCAAATGAATCAACAAAGGATTAATCGCCAAAATATATAAATAGCTCATGCAGCTCAATATTAAAAAAACAAATAACCCAATCAAAAAATGGGCAGAAGACCTAAATAGACATTTCTCCAAAGAAGACATACAGATGGCCAACAAACACAGGAAAAGCTGCTCAACGTCACTAATTATTAGAGAAATGAAAATCAAAACTACAATGAGGTATCACTTCACACTGGTCAGAATAGACATCATCAGAAAATCTACAAACAACAAATGCTGGAGAGGGTGTGGAGAAAAGGGAACCCTCTTGCACTGTTGGTGGGATTGTAAATTGACACAGCTACTATGGAGAACAGTATGTAAGTTCCTTAAAAAACTAAAAATAGGGCTTCCCAGGTGGCGCAGTGGTTGAGAGTCGGCCTGCCGATGCAGGGGACGCAGGTTCGTGCCCCATTCCGGGAAGATCCCACATTCCGCGGAGCGGCTGGGTCCGTGAGCCATGGCCGCTGAGCCTGTGCATCCAGAGCCTGTGCTCCGCAACGGGAGGGGCCACAGAAGTGAGAGGCCCACGTACCGCAAAAAAAAAAAAAAAAACTAAAATTAGAATTACCATATGACCCAGCAATCTCACTACTAGGCATATACCCAGAGAAAACCACAATTTGAAAAGAAACATGCACCCCAATGTTCATTGCAGCACTATTTGCAATAGCCAGGACATGGAAGCAGCCTAAATTTCCATCAACAGAGGAATGGATTAAGAAGATGTGGTACATATATACAATGGAATATTACTCAGCCATAAAAGGAACAAAACAGTGTCATTTGCAGAAACGTGGATAGACCTAGAGACTGTCATACAGAGTGAAGTAAGTCAGAAAGAGAAAAACAAATATCATATATTAATGTTTATACGTAGAATCTAGAAAAATGGTACAGATGAACATATTTGCAAAGCAGAAACAGAGACACAGATGTACAGAACAAACTTACAGTTACCAAGGGGGCAAGGGGGTGGGATAAATTGGGAGATTAGGATTGACATATACACACTACTATGTATAAAATAGAAAACTAATGAGAAGCTACTGTATAGCACAGGGAACCCTACTCAGTGCTCTGTGGTGACCTAAATGGGAAGGAAATCTAAAAAAGATTTATACGTAACATGTATACGTATAACTTATTCACTTTTCTGTACAGAAGAAACTAACATAACATTGTAAAGCAACTATACTCCAATAAAAATTAATAATAAAAAAAAAGAACTTGCGAGGGTTACATGGAAAGTACAAGGAAGTCTGGGTCCAAGTCAGTTTTTTCACATCCTGCCTTTTATCAGTAAAAATGTCCATACATTGTTATCATTGTTACTAATAGATAATGATTTTAGAGCATTAACAGTCTACTAAATGAAGAAAATGTGAATCCTTAAATTATCTTAAATTAACTCATTATCTCTAATTGTTCTCTTGCAATGAGCAGTGATAGCAATGATAGTCATGATTATAATTATGGACTTTAAAAATGATCTTTCATCAGCTCAGTGCTTTGTGACCACCTAGAGGGGTGGGATAGGGAGGATGGGAGGGAGAGGCAAGAGGGAGGAGATATGGGGATATATGTATATGTATAGCTGATTCACTTTGTTATAAAGCAGAAACTAACACACTATTTTGAAGCAATTATACTCCAATAAAGATGTTTAAAAAATGATTTTTCATACACCTGAAACTAATATAATGTTATATGTCAGTTTTATCTCAATAAAAAGGAGGGAAGATGGATAAATTCAAGTAAATTAAAATAAGTTATGCTCAGCAAGACACAAAAAGAAAGTAAAAAGGCAAAACACAACAGACCATGTATTCAATCCACATAACTCACAAAGACGTCATATCCAGTGTTAAAGAAGAACTCTTACAAACTAATAAAAACTAATAAAAAAAACATCCCCCAGAAATGGGTAAGGCACATGAATAAGTGCAGAATAATAAGCATATTGGCCAAAAAACATATGAAAAGATGCTCAGAAACACTAGCAATCAAGAAAATGAAAATTTAAAGAACCAATTGATGTCAGTTTACTACTACTAATAGATTGGCAAATTTAAGAGGTCTGAAAATACCAAGTGTTGGTGAAAGTATACATAGATATCACCATTTTAGAAAACAATGTAGTATTATCTCATAACGTTTAAATCCACATGCCCTCTAATCTAGCAATTCCACTCCTAAATATAAGCCCTACGAAATTCTTAACATATTTCCCAGAAAATATATGCTAGAATGATCATGTCATCATTTGCAATAACAAACAGCTGGAGACAATCCAAATGTCCAATATGAATGATGGTAGTTTCATGCATACCAATAAAAAGAAATGAGCTAATGCTGCATGAATGACACAACTTGAAGGAATTCTAGAAACATAATCTTGAATTTGTGAAGCCAGTTGTGGATATTGAATGCAGTCTGATGTTATTTCTATAATGCTCAGAAATAAGCCAAGCTAAAAAAATATATATAGTTCTGTCTATGTATATATATGAAGCTATACATTTTTTTAAAAGTCAGAGAATGATTAAGACAGATTTCAGTACAGTGGTTAACTCTGAAAAGATGGGATAGGAGAGGACCTTATAGTAAATTCAACATTTTAGCTCTCAATCTGGGTTAGAAAAAATGATCTTTCATTTCCAGTGAAAATAAATTGTCAGCATTGTTGCTGTGGTCTGAATGTTTGTGTCCTCACCAATTTCATATGTTAAAAACCTATTGTGCAAGGGAGAGTGGCCTCAGGAGGGAGAAAGAGTGGAGGATCTGTACAGATTGGGAGTCCTGGAGTCCTAGAGAGCTGCTCTAGGAAGGAGATTGGAAAGATAAGACACATTTTATGGCTTTGCTTGGCCACGTAAGACTTTAAGCAATGGAGATTAATATTGAAATTAATATTTGTATAACCCCAGCAGGAAACCAGGCTATAGTACTGAGTACAAGTGACAATTTTCCCGACCATTGCTGTCCAAATGTGCTGTCCTGGAAGAGGTCAAGACTGGCTGCACAGACAACAACCTGCCTTCACGCAGGGGACATTCTGTGGTCTTAACCTGGACTTAAAGGTAGCCTTTCCTGTGTTCTGTTAGGTACTAGCATCCACAAGACCAGTCCTCTCTGAATTCTGATGCATCAATTCATGTCTCAGTCAAGGAAATATAACATCATTTTAGAGAATGGGTACTCTCAAGGAGTTAAGTAAATGAACTTACGTGATGAAACTGGCTTGTCAAATTACATAGTAACTTCACAGGGCACAGAGGTGAGCAATCTTAGTCTCCTAGGCTCCTCCCCCCTTCACAACCCCAGGCAACTTGACGCTTAACAAGTATTACCCAGCTTTCCTCTAGACACACTGCCTTTCTGTTAGTGCAGAATGTTCTGCTGTTTATCATTTGTTTCCCTTTTTTTTTCATCTCAAAGCAATCTGCTGATTCTTAGAAAAGATCTTCTAAGGCAGTCAGGTGTTAGGGCTGATGTGGAGGTGATGGGGAAATAGGGTTGGGGAGGGAAATCAGTCAGCAGAGCTGCTTGTGAAAGTGGAAAACAAAGCACGTATTCAGATTTTTGGCTCAAGCTTTTGTACATCTTGGAGTTATCTAAGCTTACAGGAATAATTTTGAAAAGCCAAAGAAATGGAGAGCTAAGACATATTTCATCTATAGGACACTACCTCGATCCACACTGGGACTGACGTGATTTGGGGCTCCAGAGAGAAAAGACTACAAAACATGAGTTTTTGTGATCTTGTTTAATGTCTGAAGACATAAAAATGAATATCACCACCTCTAATTGAAGCAGAAATTCCAAGAGTCAGCTTCTCTCTGCCTTATCCCAAAGCCGCACCTGTGTGTTGAATCATTGTCAGCCCCGTGGGTCCGCCAATAATAACGGTATTGAGAATAGTAAAGACATGATTTCAGGCAAACATGTCCAAAGAGACATTCCAGTGATAGACACAGGAATCCTTTATTCTACAAGCCTAGTGGTGCCGCAAGCATTTATTTATAGGTGGAACGAAGTTGTCTCTGCATGTAGACTGGCATGCTGAAATGAGGATGCTTCTGGAATCACCATGGGTACACTGGGAACCCACTGCCTGCCAGACACTGATTGTGGACTTGTGAAGGTTCATCCTCCTGAGAAAACTGGGTCTTGTTCGGCCATAGTGAATACCATACCCTTTCTTTCCTCCCAGCTCTCCTTGAAGGAAACCTCATGTTCAAAAGTGCCAGTAGCCACTAAGCATCATTTTTCCTTTAAAGGAAAAGAACATAGAGTTACATAAATGTGACTCTCCCCTACTTCCAGGAGCATTTTCATATTTTTCAACTTCCTTATATTATTCTAGAGGGAAGATGCAAGTGATGACTGGGCTGGGGTGGAGCATCTGTGTATATAAAGCTATGTCAAAGAGCTAGACATCTAAGCCAGCTTATTTAGTAATTGAGGCAACACAGTTTAGGGAGAAGTATCAGATTAGCAGCATGTAGCTGAAAGGACAAATTCTTGATTATATTGAATAGCTAAAACTCCCAGATATTATGAAGGCTCAGGCTTTTCCTGGGAGGACGATGCCAGCTAAATAATAAGATAAACTTTCTACTGCTATCCATACCAGACAAATCTCCCAAATTTATATTGCTATGGAGATATACCTCCTCTTACTCATTTTTACATAGGGCAAGTAAACATGCAGACCTGATTGGGAAATCAAGGACTCAGCTTCCAACAAATGCAATTAAGGCCACAAACAAAGCTACACTTGATTATGAAGTTGTACTGTGACATGATCATTCCCTGGGTGCTTTCTATGGGTCACTTGTCAATCAGAAAATGCCACATCACATTCATCACAGAAACAATTTCTCCAAATTGAAACGTGTATTTGAAAAACCCTGGCCGTTCTCGGGTTCTGTGGTTCACCCCAATAATCATGTAGTTGCATGATTGCATTCATTCTCCTGGCATTCTTTGTAATGTGAAAGAAAAGAAAAAATCATTGGTAGAAGATTCTGATTAAAGCATACTGTCTAAAAAATTTTCCACAACACTTGAATGCTTAGATTCATTGCCACAGTTTTCATGGGGAAAACACTCTACTTTAGAAGACAACTCAGTTTCCCTAAGTAAGAAGTGTGAATTTAGATGAAGCCAAAGTTTTCAAGTCAAATCCTCTTATGTGATACTGATATTCATAATCAATACTATATATTTTTAAATTAGAAATCTTACTGATAACTCAGCTCTATGAATATATTTTTGTGATTTGCTTCAGAGTTTTTAAAGCAATGAAATATTATAAACCCATTTGAAACCCCATGCTCAGCTCTTTCCAGTGGTAAGCACCAGTGTGAATTGGCTTCTTTTCCTAGGCATGTATTTACACTAATGCTACATATGTACTATATATGTATATATTGATAAAGAATTTATATAGCATTGTTTGCATATTTTAAACTTTATGTAAATTATATCAAATAGTATAAGTTACTCTGAAATAGAATACTTTAAAACTTATTCGTATTGAAAAAAAAAACTTTAGCCCATTCATTTTAATTACTGGCTAGCATTATGAATATACCACAAATATTTATCAGTATTTCTTTTGAAGAAAAATGATATTGTTTCCAATTTTTGCTTTTAGAACAGTACTGCAATAAGCATGCTTATACATGTCTTCTTATATGCATAAGGGAGATTGTCTCTAGAGTATAAACCTAAAAATGGGATTAACTAGGTTGTCAGAGAGAATATCTCCAAATTTACTAAATATTGCCAAATTGCTCTCTATGAAGGCTATAATAACAGTGTATGAAAATTATGAAATTCCCACAAACATTGTATGAAAGTTCCTCTACAATCTTTCCAACCTTTAGCATTGTCATATTTTCATATATTTGCCAATAGTATATCTCACTGAGCATATATATGCTTGTTGGCCATACAAGCTTCCTCTGTAACACTCTTTGTCCATTTTTTTCTATTAAGCTACCACTTTTGTATTAGTGTTGTAAGGTATGGATATTAAGTCTTTTTCATGATGTATATTGGTTTTTTTTTTGTCTGTTTTGTTTTTTTTTGCGGTACGCGGGCCTCTCACTGTTGTGGCCTCTCCGGTTGCGGAGCACAGGCTCCGGACGCGCAGGCTCAGCGGCCATGACTCACGGGCCCAGCCGCTCCACAGCATGTGGGATCTTCCCGGATCGGGACGCGAACCCGTGTCTGCTGCAACGGCAGGCGGACTCTCAACCACTGCGCCACCAGGGGAGCCCCATGATGTATATTGTAAATGCCTTATTCTAGGTTACACATTTCTTCTATAACTTTGGTCATTTGTTGTCTTTGTTTCACTATTCATTCTTAATTTTAACATAATTATATTTATCAATCTTTTCTTTTGTGTTTTGTACCTGGTTTAATTGTCTTCCCTACTTTAATGTCATAAAGATATGCTCCTGTATCTTCTTCTCAAAGCTTAAAAGTTTTAATTTTCACTTTAATTTTGTATATGTGAAAAAGAAATCAAATTTTATTTTCTTCTTTTTAATACAAATAACTTATTAGTTCAGCACAACTTTTTTTAACACCTTATTGGAGTATGATTGATTTACAATGGTGTGATAGTTTCTGCTTTATAACAAAGTGAATCAGCTATACATATACATATATCCCTATATCTCCTCCTTCTGCATCTCCCTCCCACCCTCCCTACCCACCACTCTAGGTGGTCACAAAGCACCAAGCTGATCTCCCTGTGCTATGTGGCTGCCCCCCACTAGCTATCCATTTGGTAATATATATAAGTCCATGCCATTCTCTCACTTGGTCCCAGCCTAACCTTCCCCCTCTTCATGTCCTCAAATCCATTCTCTACATCTGTACCTTTATTCCTGTCCTGTTCCTAGGCTCTTCATAAACTTTTTTTTTTTTTTAGATTCCATATATATGTGTTAGCATATGGTATCTGTTTTTCTCTTTCTGAATTACTTCACTCTGTATGACAGACTCTAGGCCCATCCACCTCACTACCAATATCTTAATTTCATTTCCTTTCATGGCTGAGTAATAGTCCATTGTATATATGTGCCACATCTTCTTTATCCACTCATCTGTTGATGGACACTTAGGTTGCATCCATGTCCTAGATATTGTAAATAGTGTCGCAGTGAATATTGGGGTGCATGTGTCTTTATAAATTATGGTTTTCTCTGTGTATATGCCCAGTAGTGAGATTGCTGTATCTTAATGTAGCTCTATTCTTAGTTTTTTAAGGAGCTTCCATACTGTTCTCCATAGTGGCGGTATCAATTTACATTCCCACCAACAGTGCAAGAGGGTTCCCTTTTCTCCACATCCTCTCCAGCATTTATTGTTTGTAGATTTTTTGATGATAGCTATTCTGACTGGTGTGAGGTGATACCTCACTGTAGTTTTAATTTGCAATTCTCTAATAATTAATGATGTTGAGAATTCTTTCATGTGTTTGATGGCCATCTGTATATCTTCCTTGGAGAAATGTCTATTTAGGTGTTCTGCCCATTTTCAGGTGGGTTTTTGTTTTTTTGATATTGAGCTGCAGGAACTGCTTGTAAATTTTGGAGATTAATCCTTTGTCAGTTGCTTCATTTGCAAATATTTTATCCCATTATGAGGGTTGTCTTTTCATCTTGCTTATGGTTTCCTTTTCTGTGCAAAACTTTTAAGTTTCACTAGGTCCCATTTGTTTATTTTTGTTTTTATTTCCATATCTCTAGGAGGTGGGTCGAAAAGGATCTTGCTGTGATTTATGTCACAGAGTGCTCTGTCTATGTTTTCCTCTAAGAGATTTATAGTGTCTGGCCTTACATTTAGGCCTTTAATCCATTTTGAGTTTATTTTTTGTGTATGGTGTTAGGGAGTGCTCTAATTTCATTCTTTTACATGTAGCTGTTCAGTTTTCCCAGCACAACTTATTGAAGAGGCTGTCTTTTATCCATTGTATATTCTTGCCTCCTTTATCAAAGATAAGGTGACCATATGTGCGTGGGTTTATCTCTGGGCTTTCTATCCTGTTCCATTGATCTATCTTTCTGTTTTTGTGCCAGTACCATACTGTCTTGATTACTGTAACTTTGAAGTATACTCTGAAGTCAGGGAGCCTGATTCCTCCAGCTCCATTTTTCTTTCTCAAGATTGCTTTGGCTATTCTGGGTCTTTTGTGTTTCCATACAAATTGTGAAATTTTTTGTTCTAGCTCTGTGAAAAATGCCAGTGGTAGTTCGATAGGGATTGCATTCAGTCTGTAAATTGCCTTGGGTTGTATAGTCATTTTCACAATATTGATTCTTCCAATCCAAGAATATGGCCTCTCTCTCCATCTTTGTATCATCTTTAATTTCTTTCATCAATGTCATATTTTTCTGCATATAGGTCTTTTGACTCCATAGGTAATTTTATTCCTAGGTATTTTATTCTTTTTCTTGCAGTGGTAAATGGGAGTGTTTCCTTAATTTCTCTTTCAGGTTTTTCATCATTAGTGTATAGGAATGCAAGAGATTTCTGTGCATTAATTTTGTATCCTGCTACTTCACCAAATTCATTGATTAGCTCTAGTAGTTTTCTGGTAGCGTCTTTTGGATTTTCTATGTATAGTGTCATGTCATCTTCAAACAGTGACAGCTTAACTTCTTTTCTGATTTGGATTTCTTTTATTTCTTTTTCTTCTCTGATTGCTGTGGCTAAAACTTCCAAAGCTATGGTGAATAATAGTGGTGAGGGTGGGCAACCTTTTCTTGCTCATGATCTTAGTGGAAATGGTTTCAGTTTCTCACCATTGAGAATGATGTTGGCTGTGGGTTTGTCATATATGGCCTTTATTATGTTGAGATAAGTTCTCTCTAAGCCTATTTTCCAGCAGGCTGTTATCATAAATCGGTGTTGAATTTTGTCAAAAGCTTTTTCTGCATCTATTGAGGTGATCATATGTTTTTTATCCTTCAATTTGTTAATATGGTGTATCACATTGATTGATTTGCATATATTGAAGAATCCTTGCATTCCTGGAATAAACCCCACTTGATCATGGTGTATGATCCTTTTAATGTGCTGTTGGATTCTGTTTGCTAGTATTTTGTTGAGGATTTTTGGATCTATGTTCATCAGTGATATTGGCTTTTAGTTTTCTTTCTTTGTGAAAACTTTGTCTGGTTTTGATATCAGGTTGATGGTGGTCTCATAAAATGAGTTTTGGAGTGTTTCTTCCTCTGTTATATTTTGGCAGAGTTTGAGAAGGATAGGTGTTAGCTATTCTCTAAATGTTTGATAGAATTTGCCTGTGAAGCCATCTGGTACTGGGCATTTGTTTGTTGGAAGATTTTTAATCACAGTCTCAATTTCTGTGCTTGTGATTGGTCTCTTTATATTTTCTGTTTCTTCTTGGTTCAGTCTCACAAAGTTGTGTTTTTCTAAGAATTTGTCCATTTCTTCCAGGTGTCCATTTTATTGGCATATAGTTGCTTGTAATAATCTCTCATAATCCTTTCTGTTTCTACAGTGTCAAATTTTACTTCTGCTTTTCCATTTCTAATTCTATTGATTTGATTCTTCCCCCTTTTTTTTCCTTGATGAGTCTGGCTAATGGTTTATCAATTTTCTTCATCTTCGCAAACAACCAGCTTTTAGTTTTATTGATCTTTGCTATATTTCCTTCCTTTCTTTTTCATTTACTTCTGATCTAATCTTTATGATTTCTTTTCATCTGTTAACTTTGGGATTTTTTTCTTCTTCATTTTCTAATTGCTTTAGGTATAAGATTAGGTTGTTTATTCAAGATGCTTCTTGTTTCTTGAGGTAGGATTGTATTGCTATAAACTTCCTTCTTAGAACTGCTTTTGCTTCATCCCATAGGTTTTGGGTTGTCGTTTTCTCACTGTCATTTGTTTTTAGGTATTTTTTGATTTCCTCTTTGATTTCTTCAGTGATCTCTTGGTTATTAAGTAGTGTATTGTTTAGCTTCATTGTATTTGTATTTTTTACAGATTTTTTCCTGTAATTGATATCTAGTGTCATAGTGTTGTGGTTGGAAAAGTTACTTGATACGATTTCAATTTTCTTAAAGTTACCCAGGGTTGATTTGTGAATCAAGATATGATCTATCCTGGAGAATGTTCTATGAACACTTGAGAAGAAAGTGTATTCTGTTGTTTTTGGATGGAATGTCCTATACATATCAATTAAAAGCATCTTGTTTAATGTATCATTGCTTATTTATTTTCATTTTGGATGATCTGTCCATTGGTGAAAGTGAGCTGTTAACGTACCCTACTGTTATTGTGTTACTGTCGATTTCCCCTTTTATGCCTGTTAGCATTTGCCTTATGTATTGAGGTTCTCCTGTGTTGGGTGCATAAATATTTACAATTGTTATACCTTCTTCTTGGATTGATTCCCTGATCATTATGTTGTGTCCTTATTTGTCTCTTGTCATAGTCTTTATTTTAAAATCTATTTTTTCTGTATGCGAATTGCTACTGCAACTTTCTTTTGATTTCCATTTGCATGGAATATCTTTTTCCAACCCCTCCCTTTCAGTCTGTATGTGTCCATAGGTCTGAAGTGGGTCTCTTGTAGACAGCATATATAGATGTCTCATTTTTGTATCCATTCAGCCAGTTTATGTCCTTTGGTTGGAGCATTTAATCCATTTACATTTAAGGTAACTATTGATATGTATGTTCCTATTACCATTTTCTTGATTGTTTTGCCTTTGATATTGTAGGTCTTTTCCTTCTCTTGTGTTTCCTGCCTAGAAAATTTCCTTTAGCATTTGTTGTAAAGCTGGCTTTGTGGTGCTGATTTCTCTTAGCTTTTGCTTGTCTGTAAAGGTTTTAACTTCTCCATTGAATCTGAATGTCATACTTGCTGGGTAGAGTAGTCTTGGTTGTAGTTTTTCCCTTTCATCCCTTTCATTTAACGTAAATATGTCCTGCCACTCCCTTCTGGCCTGCAGAGTTTCTGCTGAAAGAGCAGCTCTTAACCTTATGGGGATTCCCTTGTATATTATTTGGCATTTTTCCCTTGTTGTTTTTAATATTTTTTCTTTGTATTTAATTTTTGATTGTTTGATTAATATGTGTCTTGTCATGTTTCTCCTTGGATTTATCCTGTATGAGAGTCTCTGTGCTTCCTGCACTTGTTTAACTGTTTCCTTTCCCATATTAGGGAAGTTTTCAACTATAATCTCTTCAAATATTTTCTCAGTCCCTTTCTCTTCCTCTTCTTCTTCTGGGACCCCTATAATGCGAATGTTGGTCCGTGTAATGTTGTCCCAGATGTCTCCGAGACTGCCCTCAATTCTTTGCATTGTTTTTTTAAAATTTTTCATTCTTTTTTTTTTTTATTCTGATTTGCAGTAGTTATTTCCACTATTTTATCTTCCAGGTCACTTATCCGTTCTTCTGCCTCAGTTATTCTTCTATTGTTTCCTTCTAGAGAATTTATAATTTCATTTATTGTGTTGTTCATCACTGTTTGTTTGCTCTTTAGTTCTTCTAGTTCCTTGTTAAACTTTTATTTTATTTTCTCCATTCTATTTTCAAGATTATGGGTCATCTTTACTATCATTGCTCTGAATTCTTTTTCAGGTAGACTGCCTACCTCCTCTTCATTTGATTGGTCTGGTGGGTTTTTACCTTGCTCCTTCATCTGCTGTGTGTTTCTCTGCCTTCTCATTTTGCTTAACTTACTGTGTTTGGGGTCTCCTTTACTCAGGCTGCAGGTTCGTAGTTCCTATTGTTTTTGGTGTCTGCCCCCAGTGGCTAAGGTTGGTTCAGTGGGTTGTGTAGGCTTTCTGGTAGAAGGGACTAGTGCCTGTGTTCTCAAAGATGAGGATGGATCTTGTATTTCTGGTGGGCAGGATTGCATCCGGTGGTGTTTTTTGGGGTGTCTGTGACCTTATTATGATTTTAGGCAGCCTCTCTGCTAATGGGTGGGGTTGTGTTCCTGTCTTACTAGTTGCTTGGCATAGGGTGTCTAGCACTGTAGCTTGCTGGTCATTTAGTGGAGCTAGGTCTTCGCGTTGAGATGGAGATCTCTTGGAGAGCTTTCATCATTTGATATTATGTGGAGCTGGGAGTCTCTGGGTTGACAAATATCCTGAACTCGGCTCTCCCACCTCAGAGGCACAGGCATGATACCCGGCTCGAACACCATGACCCTGTCAGCCAAATAGAAAAAGAGAAAAAGGAAAAAATTATATATATATATATATATATGTATACATATATATCATTGTTCCCAAAGTCCACCACCTCAATTTTGGGATAATTTGTTGTCTATTCAGGTATTCCACAGATGCAGGGTACATCAAGTTGATTGTGGAGATTTAGTCTCCTGCTCCTGAGGCTGCTGGGAGACATTTCCCTTTCTCTTCTTTCTTTGCACAGCTCCTGGGATTCAGCTTTGGATTTGGCCCTGTCTCTGCATGTAGGTCGCTTGAGGGTGTCTGTTCTCCACGGAGACAGGCTGGGGTTAAAGGAGCAGCTGATTCAGGGGCTCTGGCTCACTCAGGCCGGGGAGAGGGAGGGGTTCAGAATGTGGGGTGAGACTGCAGTGGCAGAGGCCAGAGTGACATTACAACAGCCTGAAGTGTGCCGTGTGTTCTCCCAGGGAAGTGGTCCCTGGATCACGGGACCCTGGCAGTGGTGGGCTGCATAGACTCCCAGGAGGGGAGGTGTGGACAGTGACCTGTGCTTGCACACAGGCTTCTTGGTGGCTGCAGCAGAAGCCTTAGTGTTTCATACCCATCTCTCTTGTCCACACTGATAGCCGTGGCTCGAGCCTGTCTCTGGAGCTAGTTTAGGTGGTGCTCTTAATCCTCTCTCTTCACACACCCCAAAACAATTGTCTCTTGCCTCTGAGGCAGGTCCAGACTTTTCCCGGACTCCCTCCTGGCTAGCGTGGCGCATTAACCCCTTCAGGCTGTGTTCACGCAGCCAACCCCAGTCCTCTCCCTGGGATCTGACCTCTGAAGCCCGAGCCTCATCTCTCAGCCCCCACCCACCCCAGTGGGTGAGCAGACAAGCCTCTCAGGCTGGTGAGTGCTGGTCAGCACCGATCCTTTGTGTGGGAAACTCTCCACTTTGCCCTCTGCACCCCCGTTGCTGCACTCTCCTCCGTGGCTCTGAAGCTTCCTCCCCGCTCACCCCCCATCTTCGCCAGTGAAGGGGCTTCCTTGTGTGTGGAAACTTTTCCTCCTTCATAGCTCCCTCCCAGTGGTGCAGGTCCCATCCCTATTCTTTTGTCTCTGTATTTTCCTTTTATTTTTGCCCTCCCCAGGTACGTAGGGAGTTTCTTGCCTTTTGAGAAGTCTGAGGTCTTCTGCCAGCTTTCAGTAGGTGTTCTGTAGGAGTTGTTCCACATGTAGAT
>NW_006793745.1:0-52413 GCF_000442215.2 Lipotes vexillifer
AGTTGGCTCTCCCACGTCAGAGGCACAGCACTGACTCCTGGCTGCAGCACCAAGAGCCTTTCAACCACACTGCTCAGAATAAAAAGGAGAAAAAGTAGAAGGAAAGAATTAGTAGACATAGAAAGAAAGAAAGAAAGAAGGAAAGAAAGAAAGAAAGAAAGAAGGAAAGAAGGAAAGAAAGGAAGGAGGGAGGAAAGAAGGAAGGAAGGAAGGAGGGAAGGAAGGAAAAAAGTAAGAAAGAAGATAAAGTAAAATAAAGTAAGGTAAGATAAAATAAAGTTATTAAAATAAAAAATAATTATTAAGAAAGTCAAATTAAAGGAAAAAATGGACGGATAGAACCCTAGGACAAATGGTGGAAGCAAAGCTATACAGACAAAATCTCACACAGAAGCATACACATACACACTCACAAAAAGAGGAAAAGGGGAAAAAAATAGATCTTGCTCTCGAAGTCCACCTCCTCAATTTGGGATGATTCGTTGTCTATTCATGTATTCCACAGATGCAGGTACATCAAGTTGATTGTGGAGCCTTAATCCGCTGCTTCTGAGGCTGCTGGGAGAGTTTCCCCTTTCACTTCTTTGTTTGCCCAGCTCCGGGGGTTCAGCTTTGGATTTGACCCCCGCCTCTGCGTGTAGGTCGCTGGAGGGCGTCTGTTCTTCGCTCAGACAGGACGGGGTTAAAGGAGCCGCTGACTCGGGGGCTCTGGCTCACTCAGGCCGGGGGGGAGGGAGGGGTACGGAGTGCGGGGTGGGCTTGTGGCGGCAGAGGCCGGCTGGACGTTGCACCAGCCTGAGGCACTATGTGTTCTCCCGGGAAAGCTGTCCCTGGATCCCGGGACCCTGGCAGTGGCGGGCTGCACAGGCTCCCCGAAAGTGGGGTGTGGATAGTGACCTGTGCTCGCACACAGGGTTCTTGGTGGCGGCAGCAGCGGTCTTGGCGTCTCATGCCTGTCTCTGGGGTCCGCGCTTTTAGCCGCGGCTCGCTCCCGTCTCTGGAGCTCCTTTAAGCGGTGCTCTTAATCCCCTCTCCTCGCGCACCAGGAAACAAAGAGGGAAGAAAAAGTCTCCTGCCTCTTCCGCAGGTCCACACTTTTCCCCGGACTCCCTCCCAGCCAGCCGTGGTGCACAAACCCCTTCAGGCTGTGTTCACGCCGCCAACCCCAGTCCTCTCCCTGCGCTCCAACCGAAGCCCGCGCCTCAACTGCCAGCCCCGCCCGCCCCGGAGGATGAGCAGACAAGCCTCTCGGGCTGGTGAGCGCCGGTCGGCGCCGATCCTCTGTGCGGGAATCTCTCCGCTTTGCCCTCCGCGCCCCTGTTGCTGTGCTGTCCTCCGCGGCTCCGAAGCTCCCCGCTCCGCCTCCCGCAGTCTCCGCCCGCGAAGGGGCTTCCTAGTGTGTGGAGACCTTTCCTCCTTCACAGCTCCCTCCCACTCCCTCCCACTCCCTCCCCTCCCTATCCTTTTGTCTCTGTTTATTCTATTTTCTTTTGCCCTACCCAGGTACGTGGGGAGTTTCTTGCCTTTTGGGAGGTCTGAGGTCTCCTGCCAGCGTTCAGTAGGTGTTCTGTAGGAGTTGCTCCACATGTAGATGTATTTCTGGTGTATCTGTGGGGAGGAAGGTGATCTCTGCGTCTTACTCTTCTGCCATCTTACCCCTAAATCTCCCAGATCCAGGTTTGATTCTTTCTTGCAAAACAACTTCTTGGGGAGTGTTATGTGCTTTCCTTAGGGGGCACATACTCTTCTCATGCTGGAATGTTATCGGTCATTGATGATCATTGCTAGAGCCCTAAAATCATGCAGGGTTGAAAAGAGGGATATCCTATCACTTTCTTCATTTGTTATCTATACCAATATATATTGCTATAAAATACACACACACACACACACACACACACACACACACACATCCTATAGAGAAATTTTCCTTCATCAACAAGTTGGTTACCCAGAAATACAGTTCATGTAGAGAAAGCAGAACAGATGCTTTGCTTTTCTCCCCAAATTTCACAGTAACAAGTTGATTTCCTGGCATCCTCTAAGTTGACCAATGAATTTTATTTTAATATCATTATGAACTCTTGCATTTAAACATATCTGATGTGTTTCAAACCATTCCAGTTGTTATCTTCATTGATGCTTAAATCGTATCATCTCTGCCAGTGAGAACCAATCCACGTTGGCTCTTGGATCCTGTTGCGTTGTCTTTCATAGTTGCCAAGATGTTCCAGGCTCACCTTGTACATTTCCTGCCCCAGAGCTGAAATCACCCATTTCTTCAAGGAGCCTTAGTTCCTTTTAGTAGGAAATGGTATATAGCAATCACAATCCAGGCATTACTAGTTTGGTCATTATTTCTAGGTCTTTTCTGTAAAGAAAGCTAGGAGATTCTGTTGTTAATTGTTTTATAGATTTATTTAAGATAAAGTAACTATGAGCTCATACTGACACTTGCAAGTCAAGCCCAGGATTTACTTAACTTTATCAGTCTTACAACTGTACTTCTTACACGATGACCCAAAACCTGTGGGACACAGCAAAAAGTTCTAAAAGGGAAGTTTATAGCAATTCAGTCTCACCTCAAGAAACAAGAAAAATCTCAATCTAACCTTATGCCCAAAGCAACTAGAAAAAGAAGAACAAAGAAAACCCAGTTAGTAGAAGGAAAGAAATCATAAAGATCAGAGCAGAAACAAATGAAATAGGAATGTAGCAAACCATAGCAAAGATCAATAAAACTAAAAGTTGGTTCTTTGAGAAGATACACAAAATTGATAAACCTTTAGCCAGACTCATCAAGAAAAAGAGGGAGAGGACTCAAACCAATAAAATTAGAAATGAAAAAGGAGAAGTTACAACAGACACCACAGAAATACAAAGCATCCTAAGAGACTACTACAAGCAACTCTATGCCAATAAAATGGACATCCTGGAAGAAATGGACAAATTCTTGGAAAGGTACAACTTTCCAAGACTGAACTAGGAAGAATTCGAAAATACAAACAGATCAATCACAAGTAATGAAATTGAAACTGTGGTTAAAAATCTTCCAACAAACAAAAGTCCAGGACCAGATGGCTTCACAGGCAAATTCTATCAAACATTTAGAGAAGAGCTAGCACCTATCCATCTCAAACTCTTCCAAAAAACTGCAGAGGGAGGAACACTCCCAAACTCGTTCAATGAGGCCACCATCACCCTGATCCCAAAACCAGACAAAGATATCACAAAGAAAGAAAATTACAGACCAGTATCACTGATGAACATAGATGCAGAAATCCTCAACAAAATACTAGCAATTCAAATCCAACAGTACATTAACAGGATCATACACCATGATCAAGTGGGATTTACCCCAGGGATGCAAGGATTTTTTAGTATCAGCAAGTCATTGTGATACACCATATGAACAGATTAAAGAGTAGAAACATATGACCATCTCAACAGATGCAGAAAAAGCTTCTGACAAAATTCAACACCCATTTATGATTTAAAAACTCTCTGGAAAGTGGGAATGGAGGGAACCTACCTCAACATAATAAAGACCATATACAACAAACCCACAGCAGACATCATTCTCAATGGTGAAAAAAAAAGCATTTCCTTTACAATCAGGAAAAGGACAAGGATGTGCACTCTCACCACTATTATTCAACATAGTATTGGAAGTCCTAGCCACGGAATCAGAGAAGAAAAAGAAGGAAAAGGAATTCAAATTGGAAAAGAAGTGAAATTGTCATTGTTTGCAGATGACATGATACTATACATAGATAATCCTAAAGATGCCACCAGAAAGCTACTAGAACTAATCAATGAATTTGGTAAGGTTGCAGGATACAAAATTAATGCACAGAAATCTCTTGAATTCCTATACACTAACAATGAAAGACCAGAAAGTGAAATTAAGGAAACAGTCGCATTTACCATTGCAACGAAATGAATAAAATACCTAGGAATTAACCTACCTAAGGAGACAAAAAGACCTGAACTCAGGAAACTAAGACACTGATGGGCATTTCCCTCTTTTCCCTTATGTTCTTCTCCTCTTACACCAAAATGACTGCTGTTGCCAAAAACACAAACACAACCCGTGAGTTAGAATCTAGTCCAGCATCATCTGTCTCTGGCCACCTGGCCTCCAGCTGCTGCCTGGTTTAGCATCTTTTAATGTAGAAACCCTCTTTTCTGTTCTCAAAATCAGTAAATGCTTTGTTTCAAAAGCTTCTTATATTTCTGCTTCAGGTCAGTGGACCTGGCACAGATTTTCTTACCCTGGCCTCATCGTACCTTCCCTGACTTGAGGAAACATTTGGATAACAACAGGCAGGGAAAGAAAACCCCCAGTGGGATGTTTTCTCGTTGAATACGAGACCCACGGTTGAAGGTTTTTAGATCCTCTTTTCATCCAGAGGAATCCCCTTTACACCTCACATAGCGGGTAACCCAAACTGAAGTGTACCGGCTTGGGGTATCATAGGGAACAGAAGAGCACTGCTTCCAGTACAGGGCACAGACATGTGACGGGAGAAAGGCTTCGTTGTCTGTCGTCTTACGGAAAGAGGATCTTAGCATAAAAGGCTGCCTCGCTGTGGCTGGTGCATGCCCGTGGTCACTTGCATGGTCACCTTTGGGTTCCATAGTTTGGATGCTGAATGAGCCATTAGGAAATGCAGGCATTTCCCACACCAGCTAGAGGAGCCACGTGGTACGATCCTGGGTTCCTGCCATCAGGAGGAAGTTACAAGATCTTCCCACTGCTTCCCAAGCCCTCTTCTCTTATAGGCATTTCTGGAAAGCCTATTAGAAAAGCAAAGAGAATCCGAATCCAGCTTCCCTCCCCAACCCTACCCCAAGAGTCAAAGTAGATGGTGTTGTGTGAACATTTATATATATACACACATATGTTTGCACTGGTTTAGTTTCATATATACAAGTACACGTTTATGTTTTGTGCCCTAAATAATGATAACAATACTAGTGAAGGTTTTTCCCAAGCTTCTTGTTCCTTGGTTCTGGCTTACATTGGGGACTGTGCCACTGACCTGGCTTAGTGTTCCGGTCGGGGTTTGGGGAGAGCAGAGTAGCCAGGCACCCTGGGGGAGGTGGGGACCGCAGGGGCAAGTGTCTCAGAAAGTGAGCAGTGCACACTCCCAATCCCAGAAAAGTGAGTTAGACAAACCAGGGGAGCAGGGCTCTTGCTCAGGAACCCCAGGGGACTGCTTTGCTTTCAGGCCTGTGTTTGCCCCTTCTCCCCACCCCAGGTCTGTTACCACAACTCCCTGGTGTCTCTTGGTGTTTAGTATGTCTGTAGGACAGTGGAATCCTTAGTCTCTCCAGAAAGGGGCCTCAGCATGGCCTTGAAGGCCTGACCAGTGAATTAAGGGATTCTGCACCCCACTTTTCCTGGTCCGTTAAGCTTGGGATAGAGGGCGACAGGCGGGTCCCCAGGCGTGGTACAGAGGCCACAGCTGTGCCAGAACGGTGCGCCTGTCCACCTCCAGGCTTCCTGCCGTGAAGCCTTGCGTTTGCCTTTGTTTTTAACCTGTGCTGTTGTGAGTTTTGGTGTGTTTCTCTGTGAGTTTTTATTTAATTGCGTAACTTTGTTTTTCCATTACTGTGAAAGTAAGGTGTTATACTTTTAATTTTTTTTAACAAATGTTACCATTCTTATTTAAGAGAATAAATTCCAAACAGTCTTAAAAACAAAGAAAAGACACTAATGAAAGAAATCAAAGATGATACAAACAGATGGGGAGGAATACCATGTTCTTGGATTGGAAGAATCAACATTGTGAAAATCACTATACTACCCAAAGCAATCTACAGATTCAGTGCAATCCCTATCAAACTACCAATGACATTTTTTTTCACATATATATACTAACAAACGTAAGGTAGATAGCCAGTGGGAAGCAGCCGCATGGCACAGGGAAACCGGCTCGGTTCTTTGTGGCTGTCTGGAGGGGTGGGATAGGGAGGGTGGGAGGGAGGGAGACAAAGAGGGAAGAGATATGGGAACATATATATATGTATAACTGACTCACTCTGTTATAAAGCAGAAACTAACACACCATTGTAAAGCAATTATACCCCAATAAAGATGTTAAAAAAAAAAAAAGAATTAGAACCAAAAGTTTTACAGTTTGTATAGAAACATAAAAGACCCCTAATAGCCAAAGCAATCTTGAGAAAGAAAAACAGAGCTGGAGCAAGCAGGCTCCCTGACTTCAGACTATACTACAAAGCTACAGTAATCAAGACAGTATGGTACTGGCACAAAAACAGAAAGATAGATCAATGGAACAGGATAGAAAGCCCAGAGATAAACCCACGCACCTGTGGTCACCTAATCTATGACAAAGGAGGCAAGAATATACAGTGGAGAAAAGACAGCCTCTTCACTAAGTGGTGCTGGGAAAACTGGACAGCTAGCTACATGTAGAAGAATGAAATTAGAACACTCCTTAACACCATAAACAAAAATAAACTCAAAATGGATTAAAGACCTAAATGTAAGGCCAGACATTATAGAACTCTTAGAGGAAAACATAGGAAAAACACTCTTTGACGTAAATCACAGCAAGATCTTTTATGACCCACCACCTAGAGTAATGAAAATAGAAACAAAATAAGCACATGGGACCTAATGAAACTTAAAACTTTTGCACAGCAAAGGAAACCATAAACAAGACGAAAAGACTAACCCTCAGAATGGGAGAAAATATTTGCCAACGAAACAACTGACAGAGAATTAGTCTCCAAAATATACAAACAGCTCATGCAGCTCAATATCAAAAAAACAAAAAACCCAATCAAAAAATGGGCAGAAGACCTAACTAGACATTTCACCAAAGGAGACATACAGATGGCCAAGAGGCACATGAAAAGCTGCTCAACATCACTAATTATTAGAGAAATGCAAATCAAAACTACAGTGAGGTATCACCTCACACCAGTCAGAATGGCCATCATCAAAAAATCTACAAACAATAAATGCTGGAGAGGGTGTGGAGAAAAGGGACCCCTCTTGCACTGTTGGTGGAAATGTGAATTGATACAGCCACTGTGAAGAAAAGTCTGGAGGTTCCTTAAAAAACTAAAAATAGAACTACCCTATGACACAGCAATTCTACTACTGGGCATATACCCTGAGAAAACCACAATGCAAAAAGGCACGTGTAACCCAATGTTCATTGTAGCACTATTTGTAAATAGCCAGCTCATGGAAACAACCTAAATGTCCATGGACAGATGAATAGATAAAGAAGATGTGGTACATATATACTATGGAATATTACTCAGCCATAAAAAGGAAAAAAATTGGGTCATTCGTAGAGATGTGGATGGACCTAGAGTCTGTCATACGGAGTGAAGTAAGTCAGAGAAAAACAGATATCGTATATTAATGCATGCATGTGGAATCATAGATGAACCTATTTCCAGGGCAGGAATAGAGACACAGATGTAGAGAATGGACGTGTGGACATGTTGGCGGGGGGAAGGGGAGGATGGAATGAATTGGGAAATTAGGTTTGACATAAATACACTACCACGTGTAAAATAGCTAGCTCATGGGACCCTGCTGTATAGCTCACGGAGCTCAGCTCCTTGCTCTGTGTTGACGTAGATGGGTGGGATGGGAGTTGGAAGGTCCAAGCATGAGGGGTATATGTATGCATATAGCTGATTCACTTCATTGCATAGCAGAAACTAACACAACATTGTAAAGCAAGTATACTCCAACTTAAAAAAAGAAAAGAAAAAAAAGCCCCACATCTGCTACTGGTAGCAGAACTTTTGCAAACACCTGTTTCCATGTATGGAAGACATGCATGTCTTCAGTGTGGGAATGTTTAAATTGTTATAGGTATACATCCCCACGTTTCTTTTTAATTCTAAAAGGCCAGGACAGATTATTTAAACATTTACATTCAGTTCACTTTAGTAAATATATATATTGAGAATGTCAGTGAAAAGTTTCAAGGCTTTATTCCAATTCTAGGCATTAAGAAAATAAAGTTTTATTTTTGTGTGCTATGTTTAGTGTTGTCTAGCATTTTTTATTAGTTATGAGATGTTTAATGCCTACATTAGATCAGCTAATACTCCTACATGTTCACACATTTAAAGGCATTTGAAAGATGGTTATGATTTTATCTTCAGGCTAGCTCTGTAGGAAATTAAGTATATATGTGTATATATGTATATATCCTTTTTTTCTCTCTCTAAAGGAAAGAAGGCATCGGTGGATTTTACAAAGGAATTGCCCGCAGTTTGATTAGAGTGACTCCAGCCTGCTGTATTACCTTTGTGGTATATGAAAATATCTCACATTTTTTACTTGGCCTTAGAGAAAAGAAAAAGTAAGCTAAAAGAAGATAATTCCAGTACATCTGCCCAAGGCAGCCATGTGCTCCTTTGTATTTGAGACATGAAACTCAGAAGAATACTGCACAGCAACATGGCTCATAACTGAACTCGGTCTATAATCATTAGAAGTCACAGAACTGCTAAGCCTTCACAATGTTTTTCTGCTTTTGCTTTCCCCCTACGTATGGGACTTGGCTTCCTCTACCTGAAATGGTTGCCCGCAACACAACAGTAAAACTGACACCAAATGGAGAGTTTCACAGATTTTCCCCATTTCATTGTCCAAGTAGAAGCTGATTTGCAGCATTTGCTGAATGGATTTGAAGACCGCTCCTTTTTCTGAACTCCTTTGTCTGTATTGGCTTTAAAATCAACCTCTGTGCAATAGCAAAAAAAACGGCTTCTTAAAAGATGTCATTGCTTGTTTCAAGTGTTTGCTGGGAAAGATGTTGCCCAAATCCTGACCATTTTTGAAATGGGAAAGTTTGGTGGGGAAAAAAATCCACTGTAAATGTGCTTTTGTTTGGGCTTCCCTGGTGGTGCAGTGGTTGAGAGTCCGCCTGCCGATGCAGGGGACAAGGGTTCGTGCCCCGGTCCGGGAAGATCCCACATGCCGCGGAGCGGCTGCCCCCGTGAGCCATGGCCGCTGAGCCTGCGCGTCCGGAGCCTGTGCTCCGCAACGGGAGAGGCCACAACAGTGAGAGGCCCGCGTACAGCAAAAAAAAAAAAAAAAAAAAAAAAATGTGCTTTTGTTTTAATTCATTTGGAATGCAGTTATATACTTCTCTTAATTTGAGAAGTACCTGACATCTGTTGTCATTCCATCACTAATTTTTTTTTCCCAGAAGCTCTTTCATAATTTAAAATGTAATCCTGGATCACATTATTATTTTTTGGCGTAGGTAGTTAGTGTCTTTTTATAAAATCTGAACGAGGATCCAGCTGTGTCAGCCCTTACTTAGCATATTTGTCTATAAATCACTTTACTGGTGTTGCTAATAGATCACCTTATATAGATACTAGAATGACTGGAGTACGTTTGTTGACAAACTGTATGGAAATGAGAAGCTTTAGCTTTCTACTTCAGATTTCAGATATGTGGGTCCAGATCCCAAATAAGTTACCAATCTACATTGGTTGCTCAAATTCAGGTTTAAATACAAATTACACTAAAGGCCATTATTGATTTTACTTTTGAGTTATGGTAATTTTTCTATAAATATAAAGGCCTGCCCCAAAAGGGTGCCAGAATGATACTAACATTTTTATTTACGTAAACATCTATGAATGCTTTTTGCAGTACCATCTGTTATAAATAAAATACTGTGGCTCTCAAAGCCATATTTAAATGGTTCTTTGAAAAGAGGTCTATTTTTTTATATTTTGAAAATGGCTTTGTTTTAAAAATAAAGATAAGTACCTAATTGTATTTACTGTATCTCGTTACATGCAGAGGAATGCATTATAAATTAAATGTGATGTATTTTCCTCCTTCTGAATAATACTATTATTCATATGAAATCCTGATAGTAGTCCCTGTATGGAAAGACAAGTTACAGTTGATATTTGGAGTTTTAGAGGTAGTGCCATTATTTGAATGCCTCCTGTGTACCCCTAAATCAATAAGCCATAATTCCTGTCCTCTGAGAGCATACAGGCTTGCGAGATGAATAAGCATTAAATAACTACATTTCTAGATTAAGAACATGCAAGAAGATTTCTACAAGCCCTGCACGAGTTCTGAGAAGAGAATTCATTCCACTCGATCAACAGTTACAGCACTCCTTCCTGCGCTGTGCCATGTATGTTACCAAGCATTGAGGATATGGCAGTAAATGAGCTACAAAACATTCCTGCCCTCAGGGAATTTTCATTTTAGTGTGAAGTGACAAAACATAAATATGCATAATATAACTTCAAATATTAAATGCTAGAAGTAAAACTAAGGAGTTGGGAATAGTGTTGCTATGCTAGGTAGGACAGTTGGGGTCAGGAAAGGTCTCTGAGGAGGTAGTATTTGAAACATTTTGACATAAGTGAGGAAGCAAGCCACTATGAGATGTTGACAAAAATCAGTCAACCTAAGGAATGGAAACTGTTATTTGAGCCAAATTTGGATATTACAACCCAGGAAGAGCATCTCAGAAAGCTCTGAGAAGTGAAGTAAAGGCACAGTTACAGAAGTTTGTTGAGACAGAAGGCTATACATTTAGATGACGTGTTGTTGACAGTTTACACAATCCAAGTCTAAGCATCATCTTGGCCCCTTACAAGATCAAGAAGGAATACTATCTTTTAAGGAGTTGTCTTTCTGATGCTAGGAGAGTGTTGCTCTCTATGGTTGAGCAGGTATTTCTGCCAATGGGGAAGGTTTGGCCGATGCATAATGCAGAAACACAAGGCATAGTAGTGGGGAGAGAGGCCACCAAAGGGCAGAGAAAAGTTTAAGTTTTTCTTGTCTTGCCATAAAATATGAACTTTAATGATCAATGGGGGGAAACTGTGAAATAATCTTTCAGTAGAAAGTGTTAGGTGATAAAATATTTGGTCCCTCAAAACCAGGGTGGCTACTTGCCTGTCCCTTGATGCTTGGTCTTAATGGCCCGATTCTCTCCTTTCGGGGGAGTTGTACTAGCAGGATGTTTGGCCAGGACTGACATTCAATTCTAAGTTGTCCAGTAAGACTTGAGCCAATTTTCCTCACATGTGTGTGGGGTATGTCCATTATTTTATATGGAACTACAGATGTGATCTATAGTTTCAGGTCATTTAGACATTATCTTAGTACGAGTAGGTGACACAGCATGAAAGGCAGGAAAGTACCAACTTATAAGTTCCACAAACTAAATTGGTAGTAGTAGCAATATCATTAGCAAAGATTTAAGCCAAAATCCTCCTGAACAAAACCATTTTCCTAGTATTTCCCCTAAACTAGGAAGAGGATCGTTCAGAGCAGAAATCTGACACTTCATGGGTCATAAGATGAGTAAACAAATATCATGGCTAAATGGTCATGCCATTTGGAAAACTGATAGTAACCGGAGTACTCACATTACAGATTGACAGGGGCTGTTTCCACGGTAGCCATAGGTGACCTTGAGCCCAAGGGAAACCAGTTTTTTATCTTCTTAACCAACCTGGGGAGAGCCAAGGTCATAAACTTGTTCAGTAAATCCATTGGGTCCTGTTAGGAGCTACCCAATATTCAACATCTAATAAAAAAGGAGTATTATGGCCAGGTTCAGAACATGCACCATTAATTGGCCAGGTAAGAGGGTATCACTTAGTGATACTGGTGGCAATGTTAGCTTGCATGGTGCTAGAGTTTCGTTTGAAATAAAATTTCTAAGAACCATCCAGTTAGAGCTTTGGAGAGGAGAAATCCACCAAGGCAACCTGGGAGTACTGGTAATTGGCCACAAACCCAGCAATTGGATTGATTTTTCTTTTTTTTTTTGAAACTTGCATAGGATTGAGCCCAAGAAATACATTTGGTTCATTAGCAAAAGTGTGAGCAATTGTCAAAGTAATCAGTGTACAGACCTGCTCTGGCATCTTGGGTCAGCTGTCTGCTTCTGATGTAATATTCTCATCCTGGTCTGGTAGTGCTGGTCTTAGTCTAAGTCAGGTGTCAGAAGTTGGAGTTGCAGTTCATTCAGTTGTAGAGGTCTGATAAGGTCCCCTCCGAAGTGGCCCCAAAGAGTCCTTTATCTGATGTCTTTTCCAGTATATGCATAACCTGGTTGCAGGTCATGATGCATCTTGATCTTCTTCCAAAGTTAGATTACTGTGATAAACTTCAGAAACAGTGTCTTTTTAATGACTGAAGTTAACAAGGAGCTATCTGGGAAGTGAGTCTTCGCCAGTAAATACAGACATCAATTAACAAAACTAGAATTCTGTATTCACTGAAACAATCTTTTTCTCTCTAAAATACCCTCATTTCTACAAAATATAGCCAAATTAAGACTTATTTGTTTGCAAAATATGTCTGGGTAATTGACCACATAGACTTTTAAATTGGCTGTGCTGGAACTTTTCATAAAGAATCTCAGATTGAACTTTAAAAACCTCAGGGCTAGGAAACCCATACCAGAGGTATGTCATAGATTCAACCTGTGATATCTATAGATTTGGGTGATGGACTTAGGCGAATTCCTCTCTTCTTGAGGTCCCCAAAATACAGTGAGGTTCCTGTACCTTTTAGGAGGTGGCCTCCCTTATAGGCCTGATAAAGCTGCCGGGAGCCTAAGCGGTTCCAAATTCTGGAGGCATCTGGTAGAGAGAAAAGATAAGGTTTCAGTTCTACTTACAGAGGTATATTTTAAAGGTTTCCTTATATCTGGAAAACAGATTAAAACCCAGTAATATTTCAGACAAAAACCAAAAATTATAACCATAGTCTGTTCACCCACTCCTATGTGACTAGTCCTTGATCTTAATCTTCTGGTAACAGTTACATGAAGCCATCCAGTTTATTAGAATTCTAATTTCTTGCCCAGTTCAGCAGTATGATGTGAAAATTATCAGAAACCTGTTCACGTCAAAAAGTGCTTTCTGTGGGTCTTCTTGAAGATGAAGCATTTTGCAAAAAGAGTACAATGATAACTGCCTATAAACGTCAAAAGACCTAAAAAGTCAAGGTTAAAGACCTGACTATAACGCAATTGGAAAACTTGGTTACTGCTGTGACACACAACAGTTTAAGATAATTACTAAAATTATGACTGATATAATTTTTACCAGGACCTACCAGAATTTTAGGAGTTCCATATAATTTCTAGAATATGTATGTTGGTAACATTTACCCATAGGGTACAATCTAAGAAGTTTTATCACCACCTATTTGACAATGCTTCCCATGTAAGTTAACATACCAAAGAAGCCTAAGTAGTTTAATACTCCTTTCTCTGAGATGGAGAGAAAACAAATATTTTGAGCTATTCTAGGGACCCTTTGGAAAACTTCAAAACTAGCTAGAGGTCAAATGAGCTTCATCTAGGATTTTATCTTTGGGAAGTTGGTCAAAAATATCAGGAAGTTTTACAGCACTTGGTCAAATAGAATCACAGGTCACTATGAAATGATACCCATTCCCTTAACTAAAGTGACAATAAAAGATCTCGCTGGCAAATACAGATCACTTAAACACAAAGAAACTCACAATCTATTATCAAAAACAGTTCGATATTTTAAGAAAACTTTGTCCTTTCAGAAAACCAAATTCAGGTTTTGTACCACTTTACTTTTAAAATTCACTTTCTTAATTAAGTTCAATCTTATCGAATTTAGGCCAGTCCTGATCATGTACAAAACTGTCAGTGTTCCCTTTCCACAAACATTTGACAACTTTATGTATCCATTTAGAAACAACCAGCTCTAGGACAAAATGACCTTTTTTTTTTAACAAAATGTATTTTCATTCCTCTTTTTTTGGCTGAAAACACACATCCTACTTTCCTTGCATACTGAAATGTTTCCCTTATAATTCTTTTTTTTTTTGGGGGGGGGGAGCTTTGGTTTTTTGTTTTTGTTTTTGTTTGTTTAGCATTTATTTTTTTCAACCAATGTTTTCTTTGTTTTTTTAGATGTTGGGGGTAGGAGTTTATTAATTAATTTATTTTTGCTGTGCTGCGTCTTCGTTTCTGTGCAAGGGCTTTCTCTAGTTGTGACAAGCGGGAGCCATTCTTCATCGCGGTGCGCAGGCCTCTCACTATCGCGGCCTCTCTTGTTGCAGAGCACAGGCTCCAGATGCGCAGGCTCAGTAGCTGTGGCTCACGGGCCTAGTTGCTCCGCGGCATGTGGGATCCTCCCAGACCAGGGCTCAAACCCGTGTCCCCTGCATTAGCAGGCAGATTCTCAACCAATGCGCCACCAGGGAAGCCCCTCCCTTATAACTCTTAACCTTAGAATCTTAATCTCTAGCAAAAACCAAGAAGCAAGTAATTATAAACTGTCATACCAGCATTTCCTGATTGACAATTATGAATGTATTTTATAACCTCTAGAAACATACACCTTCTTATAGAATTTCTTTCTTCAATGTGATACAAGACATGTATCTAGTAAACATCTTCAGTTTCTCATAAGACAAAAGTAGGTAAACTTCAGCCTGCCCAGCAATTAATGTTCTAGTATTTTATCCTACTTGTAATGACCCAGATAGTGAAGAAATTCTCGTAGTTTAACTTAGTTTTGTTGCAGGTTACCAAAATCTGGAGATATTATCCTTAAAGTAGACATTCCCAAAACAGTTATTCCTAAAGAGTTTACCTAAAGCTCTTATCTCATTTACCTCTATTTTATTTACTTAAAACGCTTTCATACCATTATTTTTCTTGCTGACAAACTTTAACAGTAATAAGGTCTTATTTGATTTCTAGTAAAACTAGGTACAGTAAAAGTATTATATTTAATATTGATGACTCAGACAGGAAAGGGGCAGGGCACAACCTTTTAAAAGAATTGGAAGGCCAACTGGCCCGAGGCAGGGGAACGCAATCAGACTCACAGGTTGCATCAGACCGAAACTTTCCGGACCACCCAGGTCCGGAAACTGACCTGGAGACTCTCCGGACCACCCAGTTCCAGAAACTGACCTGGGGACTTTCCACCCGGCCCAGCCTTCCCGCCTTTCGAGGGGCGGGACTAACGATCCCAAGACTGATGCCACCGGCACCTGATATTGCCACGATACCGGAAAAGACCACCAAATAAGGAATACCCTGCGCCCCCTGGATTCGCCACACCCCTTTCCCTTCTACCCCTATAAATTCTGCCCAAAGGCTCGCCCGGGCGCGACTTCTCTGGGTCCTCTCTCTCGGTCCAGTGAACCTCGCCCGGGAGCGCTCCCTAATAAAGCTCACTTGAAGCTTTCCTCTGTTTTGCGGTGCCGTTTGTTAAGATCCGACCTTACATTTGGTGCCGAAACCCGGGAGGGGTACCAAGCCCCGCGGGTTACCGCGCGGGCCGCTCCTCCCCTCCCCCAGGAGACAACCAGGGAACCTCTACTCATCCACCCGATCCGGCCGAACACGGGGTAAGTCCTTCTCCCTGTTCCCTCCGACCCGCAGAGTCCCTGCCCACCGGACTCCCTGTCCCTAATCGCGGCCGCGTCAGGGACAACTCCGTCCTCTCTCCGGGCCTCGGGCAACTGTGGAGACGTCCCAATCGCCTGACCGCCCTCCGACCTGCCGTGAATTGGAGACTGAGACCAGGGACGCCTCTCTCCCTCTCCATTCACTCAGGGACAGACTGGGGGTCATGGGAACCTCACAATCGAAACCATATCCTAAGACGCCCCTGGGGTGTCTCCTAGCCAATTTTACAGCCCTCGGCTTCTCCTAAGATCTCCGTAGCCGACGGCTTATTTTCTATTCCACTGTGGCCTGGCCACAATACCCTCTAGACAATCAATCCTGAAGGGGCTTTCGATTATAACATCCTCCGTGATCTAGATAATTACTGCCGCAGGACGGGCAAATGGTCTGAGGTCCCCTATGTCCAGGCCTTCTGGTATTTACGCTCCCGCCCTTCCCTCTACATCTCCTACATCCAAGGCCCTAATTTCCTTTGACGATGACCCCTCTCCACTAGCCGACCCCCCCGAATCTCTCACCTCTCCCCCCTCCAGAACTCCTGTCCAACCTCCACCCTACCCTGAAGCGGTCCCTCCTCCTCCCGAACCCGCTCCGGCCCCTCCAGCCGCTCCCCCGCCTCCCTCGACGGTTTCTCCTCCCACGCCCCTTGCTTCGCCAATTTGTGCACATACACGCTCTCAGGACTCCCAAGATGGCAAATCTCCTCTGCCCTCTGAGGGAGGTAGCGGGAGCGGAAGGATTAGTTAGAGCTCGTGTTCCCTTTTCTCTCCAAGATCTCTCTCAAATAGAAAAGCGAGTAGGCTCCTTTTCTGCCGACTCTTCCCGCTACATCAAAGAATTTCGCTACCTCTCTCAAGCTTACGATCTGACCTGGCACGATATCTTTGTGAACTTATCTTCTACTCTGACCCCTGACAAGAGGGAAAGAATTCAAACTGCTGCCCGAAACCATGCAGATCAGGTTCACCTTACCGACAACTCCATGCCTGTCGGAGCGACTGCCGTACCTGGCACCGATCCAGGCTGGACTTCTCAGGATGGCCAAGATGGCCGTTGTAAACGCGACCTCGTGATCCAATGCCTCCTGGCTGGCATGCAGGCTGCCGCTCATAAGGTAGTCAATTTTGAAAAACTAAAAGAGATAACCCAAGAACCTAACGAAAATCCAGCTATCTTTCTCAATCGCCTTACAGAGGCCTTAACTCTCTACACCCGGCTGGATCCCGACACCCCGGCAGGGGCAACGGTCCTAGCCACCCATTTTATTACCCAATCAGCCCCGGACATCCGAAAGAAATTAAAACGGGCAGAAGACGGCCCTCAGACCCCTATTCAAGATCTGGTAAAGATGGCCTTTAAAGTCTATAATGGCCGTGAGGATTTGGCAGAATCCAGCCGACAGGCTCGGATGCACCAAAAGGTGGCTCTCCAAACCCAAGCTCTTGTAGCCGCCCTAAGCCCGGCCATCTCTCATGGATCACAGCACCCACGGGGTCCGCAAAAGGTAACCCCACCAGGGGCCTGCTTCAAATGCAGAAAAGAAGGCCACTGGGCTTGCCAATGTCCCAATCCCCGACTTTCTTCTAAGCCCTGTCCCAGCTGCGGGCTAACGGGCCACTGGAAGAGTGACTGCCCTACGACTGGCCCTCCTTCAGCGTCTCCACGCGGGGGGGAGGCCGACCCAATGGCATTACCACTCGAACTGCTGGGATTGGCTGACGACTGACGGCACCCGGACTCAAAGACCCCCATCACCCTCGCCGAGCCCAGGGTAACGCTACAGGTAGCGGGTAAGTCCATCTCATTTCTGGTGGACACGGGGGCTACCTATTCGGTCCTGCCTACCTATTCCGGGCCAGTTTCTCCTTCCCAGATCTCGGTCATGGGTATTGATGGCAAACCGTCCTTCCGACTCCAGACCGACCCCCTCTCATGTTAAATCGAGAGGCTCCCTTGCACTCATTCTTTCTTAGTCATACTGTCCTGCCCGGTTCCTCTGCTAGGTCGTGATGTTCTCTTCCAATTAGGGGCCTCTCTCCAACTGGCCAGGCTTGATCCTAAGGCCCCCTCCTCTCAACTCCTGCTCCCCCCTCCTCGGTCTGGTAGCGGAACCCCCTCCCTCCTCTCTCCCTCCTCCCATCTCCCCCAACCTGATAGACCCCCAGGTCTGGGATACATCAAAGCCCATAATAGCAACACACCATTCCCTGGTCCTCATCCGCCTAAAGGACCCCTCCAAATTTCCATCAAGGCCCCAATTTCCCATCTCTGAGACTCACCTTAGGGGCCTACAACCTATTATCACCAGACTCCAAAACCAGGGACTCCTTATCCCCACTGACCCTCCCTGCAACACCCCCATCCTACCTGTCCGCAAGGCCTCTGGGGATTATCACCTGGTCCAGGACCTGCGACTAATCAATGAGGCCATAATTCCTCTCCACCCAGTAGTACCAAACCCATACACCTTGCTCTCCCATATCCCCCCATCCACAACCCACTTTACGGTTCTGGATCTCAAAGATGCCTTTTTCACTCTCCCCCTACATCCCGACTCCTATTTCCTCTTCACCTTTACCTGGACGGATCCGGATACTCATGCTTCCAGTCGGCTCACCTGGACAGTTCTTCCCCAGGGCTTCCGCGACAGTCCTCACCTCTTCGGTCGGGCGCTCGCACGGGACCTCACTTCCTGCTCCCTTACCCCCAGCACACTCCTTCAATATGTAGATGACCTCCTCCTTTGTAGCCCGTCTCTCAGCCTCTCAAGACAACATACTGCAGATTTCCTCAATTACCTTGGCTCTCGGGGTTATCGGGTCTCCCCAGCCAAGGCTCAGTCATCTGTATCTTCTGTAACCTACCTGGGGCTCCACCTTACCCCTACCACAAAAGGTCTAACAGCCGATCGCACCTGGATTATCCGTGAACTCCAGCCTCCGGAAACAGTGGAACATATTATCTCCTTTTTGGGCCTTATAGGATTTTTCTGACACTGGATCCCTAACTTTGCTCTCCTCGCTAAACCCTTATATCTAGCCGCTAAAGAAACCCCTCAAGGACCCCTCACCTCTCCTTCCGCCGTTCGACAGGCCTTTCTCACCCTCCATAAGGGATATACATCACAATCTGATACTTCTAGTTGAGTTCTGCAGGAACTCAGCCCCCACTAGGTGGAGGATGGAATGATGATGTTGACCTTTTCTGACCCTCATGACTTCAATCAACTAAAGTTTGGACACTGTCATCCTTTGCCCCAGTTCTGTGCTGAATTCTCTCCTGCTCAAGCCCCTTCATGAAGCTTAAAACTTCCCCAGTTTTGCTGTTTGAGGAGACAGTGAAACTGAGCAGGACCCTGTGGGGCTTCTGTGCCCAGGAGCCTTTCTGTTCAGCCTCCTTGACCTTCCCTGAGTCCCAAAGGGCAGGTTCAAACAGTTGCTAATTAGGGAAGGGAGGGGATGCAGAGACAAGGGAGGATCAGCTAAGAAATAATAGTGCAGCCTTGGAGCAGGGTCCTGGTTCCACCTCAAGGGATACACATAGCAATATCTTTGGGTTCTTTACAGAACGAAAACCCCCAACAAATGGAAGATGGAACCGCTGGATGAAGCATTCTTCAGAGAAGATCAGGAGACAACCTGAGGCCAGATTAAAGGAGTGAAGGCCCTGCACACACCCTGATCCTTATCAGCAGTACCACCCTTGAACCATTGCTATAAAACTCCTCATCGAACTCCCCTGGGTTGGGACACACAGTTTCAAGTTTGCCCCTTCGCCTGACAAAGCAATAAAATTATTATTTTCTACTTCAGCCAAAACTCCGTCTCCGAGATTCAGTTCAGCGCTGGTGCACAGAGGCCGAGTTTTCGGCATCAACACTGCTTTGGAAAAGATCTCTGGTGTTCTGCTTACTTGATGAAAGTAATAAATCCTTTCTACTCTCGCTTTTTTTTGTTTTTGTTTTGTTTTTTGCGGTACATAGGCCTCTCACTGTTGTGGCCTCTCCCGTTGCGGAGCACAGGCTCCGGACGCACAGGCTCAGCGGCCGTGGCTCACGGGCCCAGCCGCTCTGCGGCATGTGGGATCTTCCCGGACTGGGGCACAAACCCATGTCCCCTGCATCGGCAGGCGGACTCTCAACCACTGTGCCACCAGGGAAGCCCACCTTCTCTCGCTTTTTATCTTGGTTGTGTCTTTTGGCTTGACACAGGTAACGACCATATTGAGATATCACTTCACACTTATTAAAACAGCTAAAATAAAAATGGGTGACAATACCAAATGATGGCAAGGATGTGGAGAAAGTGAATCTCTCTTACATTGCTGGTGGGAATGTAAAATGGTATACCCTCTGGAAAGCAGCTTGGCAAACTTACTTTCGTTTAAAGAACTAAACAACTAAAATACGACCCAGCTATTGCACTCCTGGACATTTAGTTCAGAAAAATGGAAACCCATGACCACACAAAAACCTATGTGTGACTGTTCATCAAAGCTTTATTTGTAATACTAAAAACTGGAAACAACTGAAATGTCCTTCAATGGGTGGCTGGTTAAACAGATGTGGCACATCGTTTCCATGGAACTTCACTCATCAATGAAAAAGAATGAACTATTGATACATACGACAACATGGATGGACCTCAGAGCATTACACTGAGTGAAAAAAAGCCAATCTCAAAAGGTCACATACTGTATGATTCTGATTAAATAACATTGTCAAATGACATTATAGAGATGGAGAGCAGATTAATGGTTGCCAAGGTTTAGGAGTGGTGGAAGGGAGAGTTGTGAGTGCGTGTAGTGTAAGTAACTATTATACAGCTTTTTTGATTGTAAAATGTAAGTGTCTGACATTAAGCTTTCGATTGCTGAGGCATCTACTTCAAAGACATTCATCTTGAACAAACACACTGCTTATTACACAAGCAGATGAGGAGCCAGGCTGCCCCAACCATGAAGTTCCCCTTTTGGAAAGCCCTGGCTGACCTCAACAACTGACCATTTGAGTGAGCGGCCCCGTTTTCCCTTCCCACGCTTTAATTCCGAAAAGAGTAAACCTGAGAAACCCTAAGCAACCCATCCTCGAGCCCAGTAAAGGCAGAACCCCAGGTCCGTACTCTCTTTCTCTCTCTCTCTCTCTCCCTGTGACCTTGCTGTGTGGCCCCAGACATGCTGTGTACCTTCCAGGACTTGTGGGTAATAAACCTTGTTTTTTCAAAGTTCCTTGATGGTTGTTGACAAGCTGTGTCTTGTAATCATAATAAGAACCACAAGGGCCGGTCCAGCCGCAACACTGGTTCCAAAAGGGGAAACGTCTGAGGGGGCTTATCAAGAACATTATAGCCTAGGCATTTCTAGCCCACAGCATCACTACCTGTAGGCTGAGAGGTACACAAAACGGCATGATTTTCAGGGGTATTTGTGGTGATGGAACAGTTCTGTCTCTTGATTGCAGTAGTGCTTATGTGAATTTTTACGTGATAAAATAAAAAGTGCACACACATGTAGTGTAGCAATATCAATTTCCTGGCTTTGCTATTGTTACTGTAGTTAGGTAAGGTATAAAATGTTTGCAACTTCCTGTGAGTCTATAAGTATTACGACATAAAATGTTAAACAGATATAATTATGTTGTATGTAAACTATACTACAATAAAGTTAATTTTTAAGTGACCTTTTAATTGTTTGGCAAAATGCAGTGTAACAGCCTGAATTCATGCTTTGGAGCCAGGAAGAATTGTGCTGTACCCATTATTTTCTTGTTTAATCTCGGAGTAATGTCTTAACCTCTCTGAGTATCCATTTCATCACGTGTAAAATAGATATAATACTATCCATATTACAAGGTTTTTGTGAGGTGAAGAAATTTATATAGAATGTTTAGTTCACGTTCAGTATTCCACAGATTTTAGTTTTCTTTATCTTTTCCTTTATCCCAGTAAGAGATTTCTTACATAAAGGAATTTAAAAATCATTAATACATTTGTCAGGTTTCTGTATTTTAGCGGTTAGAAATATAGTCATAGCATTGGGACTCGCCCAGCCCTTACCTTTCCTTCAGGAATTCTATGCCCAATAAATTCACCCAACACAGGAATTGTGGTTTACCAGGGAACAATGCTAAGAGTTACCACCAGGTGGCAGACCATCCTCTCTACTGAGAGATCAATTTGGTCACCAGAGGTGATGGTAACTCACTATATTTCCGCTATGAAGTCTTGTTCTATTTACTGCTGTGAAGAATTTCTGGAACAGCCCAGTTTCTCCAGATTTTCTGGCCCTGAGATTTTGAATATGATCCAACCCTGTACTCAGTTAAACTTGGTTCAACAGTATATCAAAGATAATCTCATATGACAGATAACTGTGCGAAGGGCTGAGGGACCAGAGCCGTAGGCTGTATGGCACTGTTGCTTGTAGATTGTGTGTGTGTGTGTTTATTGCAAGGTGGTTTTCCATCAACTCCTCCTATATAAATCACACAAGGTATTGCAAAAAGCATTTATTCTACTTTGCACCCAAACTGCTACGGCCTGGGCCAAGCTAGAAAGAATATGACCAAGTGGGCAAAAGTGATTCAGTTGGATTTCAAAGCAACTACTGTACCTTCTCAAAATATCTGGGGTCGTAGGGTAAACAATCTGTCCCAGTTTTCCCAGGACTTTCCCAGCTTTAGATCTGAAAATCCCACATCCCATGAAAGCCCTCAGTTCCAGGCAAAATGGAATGGTTGCATCCCCTGCCTGGGGATGACCTTGCTATTCTCAGTCGGAGGGGATTTCAGAGTGACCTTTTCCTGGGTTGTCACTAAGCCTGGCTTGTCATGAGGCCTGCCAACCAGGGTTCCGCGACCAGCTGTCAGGTAGACCTAAATCTATCCTGTGCACCGTGGGATGGTGTCCCCCTGCAAATCTGAGTCAGCAAAGCCTGGGGAAATATAGTCAAGTCCAAGGAAGGCCGCTCTGAGGACAGAGCAGCTGAACTAAACCCCAAATGGAGAGGAAGCAACGACGCAAAGTCTGGGGGAAAGCCTTGCAGACAGAGAGCAAATGCCAAGGCCCTGAGGCAGGGAGAAATTTAAAGTGTTGGTGAAACGACAGTACACTCTGTGGTTGGAGGACAGTGAAAAGGGGAAGGACGGTAGGAGGTGAGTGTGTCAGGTGGGCAGGGCCAGGTCAGGTGTGGTCTTACGGGCCTTGGTGCAGAGTTTGGATTTTATTCTTAGTAAAGAGAAGCCATTGGAGAGTCTTGGAGTGGCGGGGAGCACATCATACAGTTCTTGCTGCAAAAGGATCACCCTGGCTGCTATGGGCAGAGTGGACCATAAGGCAGCCAGAGGGAAAGCTAGAGCACTTGGGAGGCGCCCACTGTTTGAATTAACTCATACTGTCAGACTGGCAAGAACCCCCATGCCATCACCTGAGGGTCCAGGGTGTGGGACGAGGGAAGAAGGCTGCCACCAAGACAGCTTCAACTAGACTGTCACCCCACTTTCCCAAGCCCAACTTCGCAGCTAAGAAGAATCTCAGGCACCCAGCCTCAGGCCTCACAGAGTCTGTGGTATGGATCCAGGATGAGTCCCCCAAAGATAGATACCTAGCCCTTAGAACACGCTTGTGCACCCCGCATCACCCTGAGAGCCAGCAGAATAAGGAAATTTGAGAGAGTGGGGAGACATGATAGAAAAAGAAGAGAGGGGCTTCCCTGGTGGCGCAGTGGTTAAGAATCCACCTGCCAATGCAGAGGACACAGGTTCGAGCCCTGGTCCGGGAAGATCCCACATGCCGCGGAGCAACTAAGTCCGTGCACCACAACTGCTGAGCCTGAGCTCTGCAACAAGAGAAGCCACCGCAATGAGAAGCCAGTGCACCACAACGAAGAGTAGCCCCTGCTCGCCACATCTCGAGAAAGCCCGCGTGCAGCAATGAAGACCCAACGCGGCCAAAAATAAATAAAATAAAAGTAAAAGAAAGAAAAAGAAGAGAAACAGGAAAACAGGGAACACTTTTGAGCACCCTTAATCCTGAAGGGACACTCACTGCCCAATCCCCCTAACTTGTCCCTTGCTGTCCAGCCTGATGCCAGAGCTGAGCAGAAAACCATTGGAGGTTTCTTGCAGAATCTCAGGATGCAATTCCTACAGTCCTTGAAATGGATGGGAGCATGAATGTAGGACCAGACAGCCTCCCCTGGCACGGCGGGTGCCCATTGCCCACGTGCCAGGCCACTGGGGTGGGCAGGTTCCAGCGAGGAGTGGATCCTGGGTGCAGCCCCAGGTGCTGGGTGTTGGGGAGAATTTTGGTAGCAAAGTCTAGAGACTTGAGAGAGAGAGAGATATTTTAGCAGGTCCCCCAAAGGGTCACGCTGCCTGCTCTTCTGGGAACCCCATTTCACCTTTGGAATGGGCATAGGCAAACGGACAGTGATTCAGGCATGAAACTTGGGGGAAGCAGACGCAATGAATTGTTCAGCTGATGCTAATAAAAATACTCAACCACACATAGTCTTCAGCAATACCGCCCACTGCAACGCACACATACACAACAACCCTCTAAGGCTAATGAGTGTTTGGATTACACAGCTCTGTATTCTGCTGTGTATCCGGTTAAGCGTGATAAGAGCAACCACCAATTACATGCTTAAAATGAGTTATGAGGATTGTGCAAACTTGGATCACCTGGGCCAAGAAAGCTGTCACCTGGAGCTGTCATTGGAAAGCTGTTCCAATGCTGGCAACAAAGAGGGACAGTGGGGTAGACAAGCGCGCACAGCCTGTACCTCAGTAATGGATAACGCTGCAGTGACTGGGAAGGGTTTTCAAGGGAAACAAGGCTCAGGACTCTGTGGACAATTGCCTCTGTGGCCAGTGTGTTTGATCTCGCAGGGAACCAGAGCCGGAGCAGACAGGCATCCCGTGATAATGACTCATAGCACCTGAGAACGGCAGCACCTAGGGAGGGCGGGCAGCAACCATCCAGCCACCCTCAGGAGAAACTAAGTCTAGTCTGGGCGAATCATGAGTCACTGTCACCAGGGTCATCCCCTCCTCCAACCTCAGTGGGATGCAGTCATTTCCTGTGTCCTACTTAGGTTCTGATAGAACAAATACAGATGTTTATAAAGATAAGTCTTCCTTTGTCTACTCTTTGGTTAGCCTGAGTAGCATTTGTATATGAAATGAAAGATAAATGACTGAATCTTTCTCTTTTTTTATAGGTCACTGTCACTTTCAACATGGTCCTAATTGACAATGCCCCATCCTGATACTTTCACCCTTGTATTTGGTCACCAGTATATTTGCATTTCTCCCTCACACAACTGCGAGCTTCTTGGGGGTAAGAATGGTATCAATCATCCCCAGAGATTCTAGTTCTCTACCTGCCATATAATTGATAGCCAAGACTGTTTGTTGAATGAGTGAATGACTGTATTCTAGTCCAGGATTTTGTCTGTGTTTTTACCTTTATGCTGCTACCTCAGATACCTTCCAAGTGGGACTTCTCTGACCTTGAATCAGAGACAGGATGGAGCCTTCTTCTTTTTTTATTTTTTAAAGATCCATTTATTTTAAGCATTTTTTAAAAATTTATTTATTTTACTTATTTATTTTTGGCTGCGTTGGGTCTTCGTTGCTGCACGCGGGCTTTCTCTAGTGGTGGCAAGCGGGGGCTACTCTTCGTTGTGGTGCGCGGGCTTCTCATTGCGGTGGCCTCTCTTGTTGCGGAGCACAGGCTGTAGGCGTGCAAGCTTCAGTAGTTGTGGCACGCGGCTCAGTAGTTACGGCTCGCGGGCTCTAGAGCACAGGCTCTGTAGTCGTGGCGCATGGGCTTAGTTGCTCCACGGCGTGTGAGATCTTCCTGGACCAGGGATCGAACCCGTGTCCCCTGCATTGGCAGGAGGATTCCTAACCACTGCACCACCAGGGAAGCCCTGGAGCCTTCTTAATAAAACCAAAACCCAGGTTCCAAACTGGATACTAGACCAAGAATCTCCATGTGAAGTGCAGGCAGCTGGGCCCTGAGGTTGCACCCTTGTTCAGACTCCTTGGTCTTTTTCCTCGCTTGCCCAGCTGTGAACAAACTCTTCCTATTAGACCTTCTGAAACAGCTGTGAGCAAACAATCCCTACTTCAAGAAGGAGTGGGCAATGATATCAATACTTAAGTGTGAGGGCTCTTTTTTTTAACTTATGTAAAAAAAAAAAAGCTTGTAGATCTCTACTTGTTAGCAGTTATTTTTTCCAGTATTTGTGAACCAAATGAAACTCACGATGAAAAGTCTCCTATAAATTCTTCAGTGATTTTAAATATCTTTGAATTTTATTAAAGATGCCATTTCTACATTTATTGGATTGTCGTATATGTGTGTGATACATTGTTTATTCTACCTACAGCCAAAGGTTTGGTGATTGCATGGGTTTTCAGAAGTCTGGCAATAATTCCTTGGTTCCTAAGGTTGGGATCAACATGTGAAGAAAGAGGAGGTAGCTTGGATCCAAGTTACAGCTTGATCCCAAACTCAAGAGACTCCCGCATTCACATAGGATCCTGGGAAAATAAGGGACTTTCCCCTTCTTAATCCCTTAACGCTTCCATCTTCGATACCAGTTATGAGTCTCCCCACCCTTCTAGAAAGATGTTCCTTCAGGATCCCCCAAAGAAACATTTGATACCTCCAGGAGTTCTTAAGGGCTAGATGCCAGTTCAAAGGTCTTTGACTTTGAAAAACAGGCAACAAAAGGTGGGGGACTTTCACATATAGCGGAAGTCCATGTTCTTACAAGGATCCTGGAAACCATCAGGCCTGTCCATGGACGTCCTATGGCTCCACCACTCGTCTCCTTGTAAGCTGCATCTGTTTTGACCCCACTTTGCCTGTGTTCCACATGTTACCCTTGGCTCATTCAGTGTTACTGGTTTGCTATCTCTTATTATAATTTTGATACCTGGTATCTGGGTCAAGGTGTAAGCTCAAAGAACAGAACTGGCTTATGCAAAAAGGATTTAATTTGGAATGTTTTAAAGCCTACAGCATTGTTACAAGGCTTGAAGGCACAGGGTCTAGAAGGTTGGACTTTCAGGAACAGCTCCCAAATCCATGCTGAGGAAATGGACCACCAGAGACTCTGCCGCATTGGTAGCCTTCCTCACCCCCCAGCTCTAGAACACTTGCTACCATCCACAGAGCAAGATGGGTGCCTCTTATCTTGTCACCTCTCCCACTTAACTCAGTCCTGAGTTCAAATGTCATCTGAGTACTTAGGATCAGAGGAATGGGAATCACATTCAGAGCCGTAGATGCAATGGGAAATGTGGTTTTTAGGTTTCTTGTCTCTACCATACAGGAAGGCACCCTAGAAGAGGCTGGAACTGTTGGGGAGGGACACAATTCACAGTACCCCCTGCACTTGGCCACACTTCATCTTGGCTTTTACCCCCATTGGAAGTCTGATATCCCACCCAGATTCTCTGGGACCTTGTTTTATTTATTTATTTGTTTGTTTGTTTGTTTATTTGGTTGTGCCGGGTCTTAGTTGCAGCAGGTGGGCTTCTTACTTGCTGTTCACTGGCTCCTTAGTTGCGGCATACAGGCTCCTTAGTTGTGGCATGTGAGCTCTTGGTTGCAGCATGCCTGTGGGATCTAGTTCCCTGACCACGGATCGAACCCAGGCCCCCTGCATTGGGAGCACAGAGTCTTATCCACTGAGCCAGCAGGGAAGTCCCTGGGACCTTGTTAATCTAATGTGAGCTATGGACCAAAATAATCAGCACCGCCTGTGAGCTTTTAGAAATGCAGACTCTCAGGTCTCACCCCTACTTAATTAGAATCTACATTTTAACAAGGTCCCTAGGTGGTTTGTATGAATATTAGAGCTTGAGAAGGACTGGTCAGACTCTGGTTCTCAAATTTGACTTCATGTTGGAATTACGGAGGGAGATTTAAAAACTACCAGTGCCTGGGGTGGGGGAGGGATGGATTGGGAGTTTGGGATTAGCAGTTGCAAACTATTATATACAGAATGGATAAACAACAGGTCCTACTGTCTAGCACAGGGAACCATATTCAATATCCTGTGATAAACCATAATGGAAAAGAATAGGAAAAAGAATGTACATATATATATATATATATATATATATATATATATATATATATAATGTGTGTATATAATATATATATATGTATAGAATGTGTGTATATATGTGTATAGAATGTGCATATATATGTGTAGAATGTGCATATATATGTATAGAATGTGTAAATATATACATATATAACTGCTGTACGTTACATATGAATGTTGCTAAGAGAGTAAACCCTAAATTCTCATCACAAGGAAAAGGATGTGTTTTCTACTTCTTTAATATTGTCTCTGTATGAGATGATGGGTGTTCACTAAACTTACTGCGATCGTCATTTCAAAATGTATGTAAGTCAAATCATCATACTTTATGCCTGAACTTTCACAGTGCTGTCTGTGAATTCTCTCTTAATAAAGCTAGAAGAAAAAAAGTGGTGTTCTGGGTTACAGGGTACATACATCAATACAGTGTCTTCTCCAGAAATATTTGTACAACTGGTATTTCATTCAGAGCCGGACAGATCCCACCTGAAAAGACTTGAAGATGAGCCACGTAAGTGAACAATGTTGTTCATTTCCCAAAGTGTATCTATACCACCCCTCCCCCACCTCTCTGGCATTAACCTCACCGTGGCCTTCTTTAGTCTGTAGTGAGACCATTTTAGGTTAGATGATATAAGATTTAAGTGGTCCCACCCTCCTTAATGCCCTGTATCTACACTGTTAGTAACCAGAATTAGAAAAGTTAACATTTCACAATGGATCTATGATGCCTGAGCTAGTTCACTGAGTAAAATAAACAAGCAATTATCAAAATCAGTTTGGGTGACTAGTCACCAGGCACTATTTAATGACAGAGGCCTGGCTTCCAAAAAAGTTCTAACATTGGCATCTCTGAAGAGGAAAGACTGAAAGGAAAAAAATGCAAGAAAAAAAAAAGAGAGAAAGAAAAGAAAAGGGTAAGATTTTAGAATGGGAAGCGAGAAGTGAAATTTAGAGAATATTTAATAGATGAAATCATAAAATCTCACCCCTAAAAATAGTTTGAATGGGGCTTCCCTGGTGGCGCAGTGGTTGAGAGTCAGCCTGCCGATGCAGGGGACACAGGTTCGTGCCCCGGTCCGGGAAGATCCCACATCCCGCGGAGCGGCTGGGCCCGTGAGCCATGGCCGCTGAGCCTGTGCGTCCAGAGTCTGTGCTCCGCAACGGGAGAGGCCACAACAGTGAGAGGCCCGCGTACTGCAAAAAAAAAAAAAAAATAGATTGAATGAATCCGAGGTTAAGAGTCTAGGTAGGTCTAACCAAATCACTATGGCTGAAAATATTCTCTGCCACATTTGGACCCACAGAGCATCACACATGTTCCCTGGCTGTGTATGGCCTATTTTTTCCCATTATACATTGATGTCCCCAAAATCTCCTGTCATGCTCTGATCTCAGTTTTTTGAACAACAAGGTTGTTGGATGGTGTGCTTGTCTTCCTTTATTGTCTGGTAGCCAGAAACTTACTTTCCATTTCCATGTTGTCATTCTATTGAGTTTTTAAATAAACATAAAGCTTCCAGTGTTTGAAGAATGAAGAAACTCTTTGGAAAAGGGGTTTTAATACAAAATTACAACAGATCATGCAAACCAAAGCTGGTTTGATGGGTTGAAGAGAAGGGCTCTGTCTACTTTATACACTACCTCGGCTGTACCTGAGTTAAGAGTTTAGTTGGGGTCTGGCCCCTTGGATGTCAGATGGCAGAGAGGGACAAGCAGCCTGAAAGTCACTGCAAGTGACCCAGGAGCCTGGCAGAGTGAACCCAACTCCACATCACAACTGATTGTGATGGTTCATTTTATGTGTCAACTTGGCTACGCCATTGTACCCAGGTTTTCTGTTTGTTTGTTTGTTTTGTCAAACACCAGTCGAGATATCACAGTGAAGGTATATTTTAGATGAAATTAATATTTAAATCAGTAGACTTTGAATAAAGCAGGTTACCCTCCATAATGTGGGTGGGCCTCATTCAATCAGGTGAAGGCCTTAAGAGAAAAGACTGAGGTCTCCAGAGGAAGAAGGAATTCTGCTTCCAAACTGCCTTTGGACTTGAGACTGCAACATCAAATCTTACCTGGGTCTCCAGCCTGCCGTCCTACCCTGAAAATTTCAAACTTAGTCTCCCAAACCACATGAACCAATTCCTTAAAATAACTCTTTCTTGGGCTTCCCTGGTGGCGCAGCAGTTGAGAGTCCGCCTGCCGATGCAGGGGACACGGGTTCGTGCCCCGGTCCGGGAGGATCCCACGTGCCGTGGAGCGGCTGGGCCCGTGAGCCATGGCTGCTGAGACTGCGCGTCCAGAGCTTGTGCTCCACAACGGGAGAGGCCACAACAGGGAGAGGCCCGCATACCGCAAAAAAAAAAAAACCACACCTCTTTCTCTCTATCTCTCTCTCTCTCTCTACACACACACACACACACACACACACACACACACACACACACTATTGGCTCTGTTTCTCTGGAGAACCCAGCCTAATACAGGACGTGATCCTCCTCCCAGGGCCGATTTTCCCCATTACACATATCCAGGATGCTAGTGTGTTTAATGCTCTGAGAAGGGGAAAAGGTATAAAAAAAAGGGGAAAACTATGACCTGGGCACCCTGCAGTTCTCTTAGGAGCAATCCCTCTGAAATGAGCTTCCCTGCTTGCCGGAAAGGAGACAAATATGACCAAGAGTCATCTATAAGGTCTTGTGAATGAGGGCAGGCAGCCTGCAGAGCGGGACCATGTGAGCTGGGCGTGGGTCTGAGCGTGGTCCCTCTAGCCCTTTTGTTCTCCTAAAAGAGAGGAAAAGGAGCTTAACTAAAATCACAAACTGGCCAAGCCTAGAGAGCTCTGGGACTATACCTGTAAGCATCCCAGGAATATTTGCATGGGAGGATCTCCAGAAACCCAAGATTTCTCTTAAGAGGCACTGAGCATTGAGTTTTTAAAATATTACCATCATGGAACTTTATTTTGAGGTCACTTGCTGTAGGGTTTGAACATGTGAGTTATATTTGCCTGATACTAAATTGGTTGGACAATATTCTGGTACAGATAAAAAAGCTACCTATAGATTCATTGCTGTGAGATGGACTCGAAAAATTGAATCAGTTTCTCATCAATATACTCCCCCTTTTTTTTTCTCTCCCCCTGGATTAAGCAGAATACAATCAGTTTCTTGTGACATCTCAGAGATTTTAAAACAAATGTGCTTAATGAACCTCCAGGAGATTCCAGGACTAGAGTGGACTGGCTTTCGGAAACTTATTTATCTATGTGACCCTTTTTTTCAAGAAGCATTTCTTGAGATTAGTGTTTCATGGGACACATGAAATAACTGTAAAGTAATCTTCTTTAAAAGATGCTTTTCCTATTACTCCCCAGCTTTCTGTTCTTTTTGCTTGCAGAACAAAGTTCTCAGTCTGACATGAGAGGCCCATCACAATCTGTCCCCTGCTCTATAGCTGCATCTCCCACAATTTCTGTTCAGTGATGCAGCCAAATTCACCACTCCTGGAACCCATCAAGTCCATGTCCATCTTTTGTTCACGAAAGGATTTATTTGGTTTGTATGACAAGAAAGGCATATGTACAAAGTCCTATCCTAGTATGTGTGCACAAAGGGCCTTTTGCATTTAAAAAAGAAATAAGGCTACCAGTTCTGTGAGGCCCTTACAACTCTGGGAAACTTAATATGAACTAAGAACCAGTCATAAGAGCTGGGGTTTACATTCAAAGGGCTTTTCTGAAAGCTTCTGTCTTTGTGGTTTTAGTTATTTATGTGCTTTGGTTTTGCAGAGGACCAATTAGAGTTTCCTCCTTTAACCATCACAGACAAGCAGAAGGAAGGAACAAAGTCTCTGGTGTTACCACAAAGCTACGAAATACACCCAAATGCTTGCAGAATGATACCATACCGTAGTCAAGGCTGGACCAGAGTTGAGTAGGCGCCTGTAGACGCCCTTCCATGGCAGAAGTTTGCTGTGCTTGAAAAGTTTCCCTTCAGAGAGAAGATTCTCTCTCCCACCCTGAAAGAACCTTTAGTTGGGGGTTATCTCTGCTCCCGGCTGAACTGCTTATGGCTGGCTACCTGGTACACATTCAAGTTCATGACACGCTTGGCCTTTTGACTTAGAAAAACAATTCTGAGGAAATGTGGGAGGCCTGAGCTCTGTGTGGAAACCACCCTTCCTGTCTTCTTTTCAGAACTAAGATCAAGAACTTAGTCCCCCCCTTTCTTATGAAAGGGGGACTTCCCTTAACCTTCCCAGTGGTTAAGACTTCGTGCTTCCACTGCAGGGGGCATGGGTGAAGGTTTTGGGGAACTGAGATCCCACATGCCTCACAGCCAAAAAAAAAAAAAAGAAAAAAAGGTTTTCTTATGAAAGGGCAGTTTTTCCCCAATTTAGCAAAGAGGGAGATGGTCATCGGAGAGGTGGTCAAAGGGATAAGGTGGAGGACAGTCTTCCACTTTACAGCCTCTCTGATCTCCACTTGTTAGCTTCTGCCAAATCTACCAAAATAAACTGGTAAAGGAAGCACAGATCCTCCGCGCCCCACCCACTGGCAGCCTGGCCACAGCCCCATCTGCCTTGGGGTTTCAGAAAAACAGATCCATATCTGAGTCACTGTTGGCCTCTCTGAGTGAAACAGGGGCTGGCCTCCAGGGTCAGGTGATTGTCACACTACTGAAAACGTAATCACCAAGCCAATAGGAGCAGTTTATTATAAGCACACATTCCCTGCTTCTGGAATTCAAGAGCTGCAAGGAAGCTGCTTTCAAAGGGAAAGGAGGATTCCAGGCTGCTGCAGGCTGCTGGGAAAGGAAGAATATGGAAACATCTCTTTACCTCAAAGCACAGCTGCGAGAGAGGAAGCCTGAGTTTCTACAGATGGACCAGAAGACCAAACTTAGCGGGCTGACGGCCATCCACTTCGCTCAGCTGTGGTTGATCATTTCTCTCAGAATGTGGTTGTGAGGGGAAGGCTGTAAGGTGCGGGGTAGTACTGGCTGTGACTCCTGTTCCTGCGGGGGCAGCTCTGCCGGGCTGATGGGATCGGGGGTCTTTTTGGAGCGCCCCGAGCCTGAACCCACTCGCAGAGAGGAGCAGCCTCATGGCTCCGGGCGGCCTTTTTGGTGCGTGGGGGGGGGGGGGGGGGGCGGTCTCTGAACTCAGCACTAAGGGAAGGGTGGAGGCCCCCAATGTCTCAATTCCAGAACAAGTGCAGGAAAACACCACTCTTTCTAGTCATTCATTTAATCATTGGTCATTTCACATCATTTCACCAATATTTATCATTTATTTATTTATTATAAATTTATTTATTATTTTTGGCCGTGTTGGGTCTTTGTTGCTGCGCACGGGCTTTCTCTGGTTGCGGCGAGCAGGGGCTACTCTTTGTTGTGGTGTGTGGGCTTCTCATCGCAGCAGCTTCTCTTGTGGAGCACGGGCTCTAGGCACGTGGGCTCAGTAGTTGTGTCACGCAGGCTCAGTAGTTGTGGCGCATGGGTTCGTTGCTCTGCGGCATGTGGGATCTTCCCTGACCGGGGCTTGAACTCATGTCCCCTGCACTGGCAGGTGGATTCTTAACCACTGCACCACCAGGGAAGCCCAGCCAAATAAATGTTTAAAAATTTTAAAAAAACCTGATGAATAAAGATAACAGCCACCCATCCTTCAAATCTCAGCATCCAAGCTTTAGAATGTGAAAGCCAAGAATTACACAACATGTCAAAGAGGCATCAAAATTATAATTGAAAGACACATTCTAGTTTCTATTTTTACTTTTTGGCTCTTGAGAGAATAAAAAGCCTTAGGACTGGAGGCGCCCAGAAAAGACATCTTGAAGTTGATGTCCAGCTGCAAATTTTTTGTATATTTACTGATATCTAAGGAAGGAAATGTCATTGCTTCCTGGATGAATCACTCTGGCATTGAATAACTTCTTTACCTTTCACCTACATCTAGTCTCCTGAGTTTATCTAAGACGCTCTGGTTTGGTGATCAGGAGTGTTATTATTCTACATTTTCACAATTCAACATCACCACGCAACAACCCTCAACAAGCCATATAAGCCTCTCAAACGGGGATTTATGTGAGTCGGTGGGCTCAGGTGAACTGGGGGGACTGAAAACACAACCCTCGTCCACTGGGCCAATGGATGGAACCTTCTTTGTCGTGAGCAGGTAGCAGAGCTCTTGCCTTGAGCTACCGTGAGTCACTGCATGTCTTCCTGCCCAGGAATCTTTCGTGTTGTTTCTTCTCTGTTTTTACTTTGAAATCTGCTTTTTAACATCCAGGTAATTATTTATTTATTATTTATTTATTTTAATTGAAGGACAATTGATTTACAATGTTGTGTTAGTTTTGAAATGGAGCAGGACCCTGTGGTCCTTGCCCCCCATGTCCTCAGTCTGCCTTTTGTCTATGGAAAAACTTTAGCCAAAGAATAAGTTTAGTCAGAGAAGTGAGAAAATGCAGAAGCAAAGAAAAGCAGTCAAACAGGACAAAATAATAATAGGTTAGTCAGTAAGCAAAGTCAAGGCCCTTTAGTTCCTTCTTAAGGGCTATAGATAATATTCTGAGCCGTATCCTCTGAGCCGTCTTACAGATACTAAAACCCCCATCAGGTGGAAGAAGTGAACTACATGATGACCAGACTGTAGCCATGACACAAGCTGCCGCAATTCCGAGAACTGGCCTCAAGGAAATGGGAATAAACCGACCCTGGAACTGAAGATTAACCGTACTTAAAACAATCAAGGGGATGCTGATCAGACCACTGCATGGCCAATTTCAAGATGACTGTCAGAGCCGACTGTACTGTTTCTGCCTGTAGCCCCCTCCCTCCATCTATAAAAGCTCTTGCCCCCTGATTGTCGGGTGTAGGGGGGAGTTGGCCTTTGGACAGGAGTCCGCCCTCCCCGCCCCCTTCCCATGTTGCCAGCATCTAAAATAAAGCAAACCTTCCTTTCCACCAACCTTGCCTCTCTATTGGCATTTTTTTGTGTGTGTCTGGTACGTGGGCCTCTCACTGCTGTGGCCCCTCCCGTTGCGGAGCACAGGCTCCGGATGCACAGGCTCAGCAGCCATGGCTCACAGACCCAGCCGCTCCGCGGCATGTGGGATCTTCCCGGACCGGGGCATGAACCCGTGTCCCCTGCATTGGCAGGCGGACTCTCAACCACTGTGCCACCAGGGAAGCCCTCTATTGGCTTTTGAGCAGTGAGCAGCCAGAGCCAACTTTCGGTTACAGTTTCTGCTGTACAGCAAAGTAATTCTGTTATACATACATACATACATACATACATACATACATACATATATATATATATATATATATATTCTTTTTCCGATTCTTTTCCATTATGGTGTATTATAGGATATTGAACATAGCTCCCTTTGCTATACAGTAGTACCCTGTTGTTTATTTTATATATAGTAGTAGTTTGTATCTGCTAATCCCAAGCTCCTAACTATCCCTCCCCCACTTTCCTCTTTGGTGACCGTAAGTTTGTTTTTCATGTCTGTGAGTCTGTTTCTGCTTTGTAAGTAAGTTCATTTGTATCATATTTTAGATTCTACATATAAGAGATATCAGATGCTATTTGTCTTTCTCTCTCTGATTTACTTAACTTAGTATGGTAACCTTTAGGTCCGTCCATGTTGCTGCAAATGGCAGTATTTAATTCTTTTTTATGACTGAATAGTATTCCGTTGTGTGTGTGTGTGTGTGTGTGTGTGTGTGTGTGTGTGTATACACCACATCTTTTTTTTTTATAAATTTATTTATTTAATTTTTGGCAGCGTTCGGTCTTCATTGCTGCACACAGGCTTTCTCTAGCTGCAGTGAGCGGGGGCTACTCTTCGTTGCGGTGCGTGGGCTTCTCACTGCAGCGGCTTCTCTTTGCTGCAGAGCACGGGCTCTAGGTACGCAGGCTGAGTAGTTGTGGCTCACGGGCTCTAGAGCACAGGCTCAGTAGTTGTGGCACACGGGCTTAGTTGCTCCAAGGCATGTGGGATCTTCCCAGAGTAGGGCTCAAATCCGTGTCCCCTGCATTGGCAGGTGGATTCTTAACCACTACACCACCAGGGAAGTCCCTATACTGCATCTTTTTTATCCATTCATCTGTACATGGAATGTCCAGGTAGTTTTAAAACCTCCGTTGAACAGGAAGAGGCAGGACAGTCATGGGGCCTCTATTTCTCTAGTGCAGCTCTTGTTTCTCAGGCTTCACCAACGAAGAGAAAATCCAGGGCCCAAGCCATAGCCCCAGAGATTGATCCTCTAAGGCCCACTAAGTCTTCCTGGAACTCTAGCTCCACAGTTGGCCATGCTAAGGCCCCACCCTAGAGTTCTTCCTCTCCTCAGTACTAGACGTTTGTTGTTTTTGTCTGCCCAGCCTCCATCCCCTCCTTGGCTGATAGAGGAGCACTGATTTCCTGTAGGATCATTCCCTTCCCCCAAATTACCATATGATCTAGCAATCCCGCTTCTGGGTCCATACACAAAGGCACTGAAAGCACCCATCTTCATAGCAGCATTATTTACAATTGTTAAAATGTGGAAGCAACCCAGGTGTCCATAAATGGATGAATGGATAAGCAAAATATGTTATATACATACAATGGAATATTACTTGGCTTAAAAAGGAAGGAAATTGTGACGTATGCTACAACATGGTTGAACCTTGAGGATACTATGCTAGGTGAAACAAACCAGACCCAAAAAGACAATATTGTATGAGTCCACTTATATGAGGTACTTAGAATAGTCAAAATCTTGGAGACAGAAAGTAGAATGGTGGTTGCCAAGGCTATTGTTTAATGAGTATAGGGTTTCGGTTTTACAAAATGAAAAGAGGTCTGGACATGAATGGCGGTGATGGCTGCACAACATTATGAATGTGTTTGATAACATTGAACCTCATCCTTAAAAATGGTTAGAACAGTAAATTTTATGTTATGTGTATTTTACCATAATAAAAAAAATTGGAAAAATATCTCTTGGGAGCTTTTAACCAGTCTGATGCCCAGGCTGCATCTCTGACTCATTAATTACATTAGATTCTCTGAGGGTGGGATCCAGGCAGCTATGTATATATATTTTAAAGCTCCCCTGGTAATCCAAAAGCGGTTAAAGCAGTATCCTAGTACACTAAAGGTAAAGTATATGTCACTTCTCCCTTCTCAAAGTTTTCTGGAACAACACTGAGTGGAATATTCATTAGGACCACCTGTACATTAATAAAATATAAAACCTATATTATTTAAGGGGTTATTTCTCTTGTATCATCTTTCTCCACCCCTCCCACTCTTGTTTCTTTCCCTCACCTTCTCTTCCTTTCTGCCAAGTATAATTTGTATAAATTCAGTGTTTATATGATGCTCTGTTCCTCCTCTATCAATTTTTCTTCCAAAACAGAGATTCACGCTTTCACTGCCTTTCCACCTCCAGTCTGTATCTTGTCTCAAGTTCTAGGTCTAGTTCCTAACTTCCTGCCCCTCTCTCCTTTACCTTTCATTCCGGAGGAATATAGCTCTCGTCCAAATAGTATGCCTGAGGACCTCCCTTGATTTCCAGCATTCCTGAGATGGCCGTGCCCACCAAGTCCTTCTGGAATCCTCATTTTCTCATATTTATTGCATAGTGTTGGGTACTCAGGGCTTAGTAAAACACGTCCATATGTAGGAGGCGAGTTCCCTGGGCATATGAGAGGGGAGACCTCTACACCAGGGCCTTGATCTTTTGAGGAGTTCCTCTCCATCTTCTCATTGTTGGCAACAAAGTTTACTCAACCAGTTGACAGCAGGGAGTAAGTCTTCTTTGGGCTGTCTGTAAATGTGTGTGGGGTTAGTTGTTGCCTGGGTTGGGTGGGTGTTAAAGGCAGGACTATTAAGGGAAGTAGAAATGGGAAAGCTCCTTCTGTGCACCAGGCCCCATTAGAGGCCCTAGGGACCCAGTTTTGAAAGGCACAGTACCTGCTCTAAGGAAATCACAGTCTAAGGAGCAGGCAAGTAATTAGACAGATGATTAAAATACCTTATGGTAAGTGCTGTGCTAGAAGGGAACGTGGGTATTATGGAAACTAATAGGCTTTTAAGGGTACCAAACCTACCATGGGGAAATGAGGGAGTAGTCAAGGAAGGCTTCCTGTAGGAGGCACCATGAGGACGGTGTTTTATTTTTAACTTAAAAAATATAGAGGTAACATAGGTTCACTGTAGAAAATTAGAGTGAATTAAGAAAGCACACTGAAGATAAACATAAGCACCTTTTTAAAAATGTTCTAACTTGGGCAAAGTTGAAGGGAGTTACGAGACTAAACCTGTGATCCCACATCCTGTCCTGGGATGCCACGCTTGGTGACAGATGCCTGAAAATGCTGACAGAGTGCTGTGCTGAAATCAGTGCTCTGCAAAGAGGCAAGTTCCCTGGGGAGACGAGAGGGGAGAGATCTGGATCCCAGGCTGTGGTCTTTTGAGGAGTTCCCCTCCATCCTCTGACAACAAAAGTTACCAACCAGTGAAAATCCTCAGGGGTCCTTTGGCCTGAAGTGTGCCTTAGGCCTTATTTTATTTTACTTTTATTTTTTAACCAAGAAATGGAAAATTTTATTCAAGCCAACCTGAGGATTATAATCTGGAAGACAGTCTTTCAGAAAGCTCGGAGGACTGTTCCTGGGCACCTACTTCAAAAGATACAAAAGGATACACATTTTAAATTCTCCTTCCTGGTTGCACAACTCTGTCAATATATTCAACCATTGAATGCTACACTTTAAATAGCTGAATTGTATGTTATGTGAATAACATCTCAATAAAGCTGCTAAAAGAAGGAAACAGTCTTCCTCCTATCCTCCCACCCTGGTGCCTTGGCCAACCTGTTTGTTTTTCCAGAAGCAACCTTGGGACCTGTTTTCTTCTTCCAGAGAGATACAGATATAGATAGGTATAGAAATATATATTTATTTATATAGAAATACATTTATATATATAGAATGAATATATCTATATAGATAGATGATAGATAGATAGATAGATAATCACCCTCTTTTTAATACAAAATCCTAGGGCAGAGTCCTAAAAGAACTAGGGGCCATAGCCTAGGAGAGAGATTGGGTCCGACTACTGGGACAGAGAGTAACAGCTGCTGTGGTCCCAGAAAGGAGGCGCAGGCAGGCAGCAGAGCTGTAAATTGGGTTATCAGAGAGTGAGTGGAGTTGGGGCCGTGTTGAAAGGAGGGAAATACAGCAAAACAAAGACTACAAGGAAGCCTAGGGCTTATCTGTGACACACAGGATCCCTGGTCTTTTGCTGCCATAAAAGGGGACCAATATACCCTAGTTTGCCCAGAACTTTACCTGTTTTAAAACAGAAGATCCCAAGTCCCGGAAAATCCCTCAATCACAGAACTGTTCGATCATCCTAGTGGGTTCATCCTCCCCCGTTCCCCACCAGGAGATGGTGAGTTTTATTTTATCTTGCCAGAATAGAGGTTTGATTTGCTCTCGAATGTTCCAGAGCAGAGAGAGACTAGGAGAAAGCAGAGGATGTAGAGGTCTATTCGTTGTAATCATCACCCTTATTTTCATCTTCGCTATCAAAGGAGAGACAGCATGACTGCTTTTGCAGAACTGAACCTGAAGCCTGGATTTTCTTCAGGCTTCTTTGGCTCAGGCACAGATCAGGAGTCCTGATCCTTTTTTTTACCATCCTTCCCACCTTACTCCTCTGGTCGTCTTTGTTCCCTCCCTGTACTGGATTAGGGCTGGAGTTGCCACGCTGACCTCTTGGGACATTCACCCATCTATTTTCTTTTCACCTTTCCTGCTGGTCCTTCCTCAGATGGCTGAGCCGGAACTACTGCTGTCGCTCTATGTCTGAGCTCTGAGATCAGCTTCCCCCAAGCATTCTTCTTTGGTGGAGGGTTTGGCATTACCTTTGGAGGCTGCTCAGGTTTGGGAGGCTTGGAAGTTGGAGAGCGACAATCTTCCTCCTTATTGAATGTTTCCTTTTCTAAAGACTTCTTTCTCTTTTCTTCGTGCATTTCTGCCAGATGCAGCTGAGATCCGTCTGTGATGACTTACTTCCTCTCCTTTCCTGAGTTTCTTTACTTGGGCAGCTTTTGTGTCTCTCCCGAGGTTGAAGTTCTAGTTTTGGGGGACGTGTCTAGCGACTGTGTCAGTTAGGCTTTGCCCCTCTGCAGACAGAGGCTGCTCATCTGGACTGCAAGGTGCTAGCAGAGGAACCATCTTCCTTGGGAGTACCCTGAGGCTTTACGTTCACGTTGGGTCTGTGGGTGGGAGGACCTCTATCATCATGCCTATTTTCATCTCGGGAGCTCCAGGACTGGTCATCTCGTCTGTCATATCTGTCTTCATAGTGGTCCCCTCTTTCTCTGTAGTTATCATCCCTATGGTGCATGACCAAATGGTCTTCCTGCCACTGCCTGTCCTGTAATCATAGCCTCTGTCATAGTCTCTACTGCCTCAGTCATCTTAGCAATCTCAGCTCCCATATCAATCCATATCCGGTGTGAACCATTCTACTACTCACCCTGACACCCATCATGGTATCAGTGTGAGTCACAATGGTCTCAACATTTGTGTCCAAAGCTATCATCACTTCTTCTGGGCGGGTAGTCATCAAAGTTGTCTGCAGCAGGATGGGCCCTACGGTGTATACATGTTTTGTCAGAATACCGATTTCTATCTTGGCCAAAAGAACGATCATTCCTGTATTCATCCTGTACTTGATCAGCAATGTCCATTTGAAATCCCCTGTTCCCTAGAAACACTTCACTGATGCCCAGCATACTGAGCAAGGAATCCAAACTCAGGTCCCCAAACTCAGTATAACCAAAACCTTTCAACCTCCTTGCTGGGTTCACGGGGTAAATGCTTTGGACTTGGGGTGATAATGATGAATCAATGCAGGTTCGTTGACTGTAGCAAATGTACCACTCTGGGAGGGTGTGGATTTTGATAGAGGGGATGGCTGTGGGTATGTGGGAAGAGGAGGTATTTGGGAACTCTGTACTTTCTGCTCAGTTTTGCTGTAAACCTAGAACTGCTCTTAAAAAGTACTAAAGTCTACTTTTTAAAAATTTTAAGTCATTTTAAAAATAAGCTTGTCCAGATATAATTATGATTACGTCAGCTTTCTTTTTGCTACTGTTTGCATGTACAAGTTTTGCGTGTACACCTTACAGGTAAGGTGTGTCTCTTACCGTTTATCTAGTCTGATAAGCTTTGTGTTATAGCAGGAGGACTTATCCCATACATGTTTAATGTAGATACTGATATACTGGCATTTATAACTACCACTTACTGTTTTTTTTTCTCTACCTGTCCCACCTGTTTCTTGTCCTCTTTTTCCTATTTTCCTGCCCACTTTGGATAAATCACATATTTTTATTATTCCATTTCCTCTCTCTGTTAGTTATACAACCTTTATTATTCTTTAAGTGATAACCCTAAGATTGTAACATGCATCCTTGACCTAATACAGTATAACCTAAATTAGTACTTTACTTTCCCAGACAATGCAAAGACCTTTGACTGCATTAACTGCATTTGCCTACTCCCACATTTTGTGCTATTGTTAAGTATTTTATTTTATTTATTTATTTTTAATTTATTTATTTTATTTATTTTTATTTTTGGCTGTGTTGTGTCTTCGTTGCTGTGCACGGGGCTTTCTCTAGTAGCAGCAAGCGGGGGCTACTCTTTGTTGTGGTGCATGGGCCTCTCATTGCGGTGCCTTCTCTTCTTGCAGAGCATGGGCTCTAGGTGCACAGGCTTCGGTAGTTGTGGCACGAAGGCTCAGTAGCTGTGGCTCACGGGCTCTAGAGCACAGGCTCAGTAGTTGTGGCATACGGGCTTGGTTGCTCTGTGGCATGTGGGATCCTCCAGGACCAGAGCTCGAACCCATGTCCCCTGCATTGGCAGGCACATTCTTAACCACTGTGCCACCAGGGAAGCCCATGTATTTTAATATTATGTACATTTAAATTCTATGTAATACTTAAAGCTCCAAAAGGCATTAGCATTATTCTACAAAACAATAATTTTCATTTATATTTATCCCCAAATTTACCCTTTTCAATAATCATTAGTTCTTGTGCCCTTCATTTTCAGATTTCCATCTTGGATCATTTTCTCTCTATCTGAAAAACTCCCTTCAGTATTTATTTTACTCTAAGTTTGCTGACAGCCAGGTCCTTTTATTGTTTTTAAAGTTTTTGTATTGCTTTCATTTTTTAAAAGACGTTTTCACTGAGTACAGTATTATAAGTTGTCAGTTCATTTCTTACACCACTTTAACATTGTCATTCGTCTAAGTAATCTGTCAATCTTACTATTGTTCCTTTGAAGGCAATGTGTATTTTTTCCTAAGGTTCTTTTTTTTTTTTTTTTTTTTTTTTTTTTTGCGGTCCGGGGGCCTCTCACTGTTGTGGCCTCTCCCGTTGCGGAGCACAGACTCTGGACGCGCAGGCTCAGCGGCCATGGCTCACGGGCCCAGCCACTCCGCGGCATGTGGGATCTTCCCGGACCGGGGCACGAACCTGTGTCCCCTGCATCGGCAGGCGGACTCTCAACCACTGCGCCACCAGGGAAGCCCCCCATTTGTTTATTTTTATTTCCATTATTCTGGGAGACAGATTGAAGAAGATATTGCTGAGATTTATGTCAGAGAGTGTTCTGCCTATGTTTTCCTCTAGGAGTTTTTTAGTGTCTGGTCTCACATTTAGGTCTTTAATCCATTTTGAGCTTATTTTTGTGTATGGTGTTAAAGAATGATCTAATTTCATTTATTTTCTTTTTTTTTGTTGGTCCAGTTTGCCCAACACCATTTGTTGAAGAGACTGTCTTTCCACCATTGTGTAGTCTTGCCTCCTTTGTCATAGATTAATTGACCACAAGTGTGTGGGTTTATCTCTGGGCTTTCTATCCTGTTGCATTGATCTATATTTCTATTTTCGTGCCAGTACCATACTGTTTTGATGACTATAGCTTTGTAGTATAGTCTGAAGTCAGGGATCCTGATTCCTCCAGCTCTGTTTTTTCTTTCTCAAGATTGTTTTGGCTATTCAGGGTCTTTTGTGTCTCCATACAAATTTTAAGATGTTTTTGTTCTAGTTCTGCAAAAAATGACATTGGTAATTTGATAGGGATTGCATTGAACCTGTAGATTGCCTTGGGTACTATAGTCATTTTGATGATATTGATTCTTCCAATCCATGAACATGGTATATCTTTCCATATGTTTGTATCTTCTTCAATTTTTTTCATCAGCATCTTATAGTTTTTGGAGTATATGTCTTTTGTCTCCTTAGGTAGGTTTATTCCTAGGTATTTTATTCTTTTTGATGTGGTGGTAAATGGGATTGTTTCTTGAATTTCTCCTTCTGATCTTTCGTTGTTAGTGTATAGAAATGTGACAGATTTCTGTGTATTAATTTTGTAAACTGCAACTTTACCAGATTCACTGATGAGCTCTAGTAGTTTTCTGGTGGCATCTTTAGGATTCTCTATGTATAGTATCATGTCATCCGCAAACAGTGACAGCTTTACTTCTTCTTTTCCGATTTGGATTCCTTTTATATCTTTTTCTTCTCTGATTGCTGTGGCTAAAACTTCCAAAACTATGTTGAATAAGAGTGGTGAGAGTGGGCATCCTTGTCTTGTTCCTGATCTTAGTGGAAATGCTTTCAGTTTTTCACCATTGAGGACGATGTTGGCTGTGGGTTTGTCATATATGGCCTTTATTATGTTGAGGAAAGTTCCCTCTATGCCTACTTTCTGCAGGGTTTTTATCATAAATGGGTGTTGAATTTTGTCAAAAGCTTTCTCTGCATCTATTGAGATGATCATATGTTTTTTCTCCTTCAATTTTTTAATATGGTTTATCACATTGATTGATTTGCGTATACTGAAGAATCCTTGCATTCCTGGAATAAACCCCACTTGACCATGGTATATGATCCTTTTAATGTGCTGTTGGATTCTGTTTGCTAGTATTTTGTTGAGGAGTTTTGCATCTGTGTGCATCAGTGATATTGGCCTGTAGTTTTCTTTCTTTGTGACATCCTTGTCTGTCTGGTTTTGGTGTCAAGGTGTTGGTGGCCTCGTAGATTAAGTTTGGGAGTGTTCCTGCCTCTGCTTTATTTTGGAAGAGTTTGAGGAGAGGTGTTAGCTCTTCTCTAAATGTTTGATAGAATTCGCCTGTGAAGCCATCTGGTCCTGGGATTTTGTTTGTTGCAAGATTTTGAATCACAGTTTCAATTTCAGTGCTTGTGATTGGTCTGTTCATATTTTCTATTTCTTCCTGATTCAGTCTTGGCAGGTTGTGCATTTCTAAGAATTTGTCCATTTCTTCCAGGTTGTCCATTTTATTGGCAGGGAGTTGCTTGTAGTAACCTCTCATGATCTTTTGTATTTCTGCAGTGTCAGTTGTTACTTCTCCTTTTTCATTTCTAATTCTATTGATTTGAGTCTTCTCTCTTCTTTTCTTGATGAGTCTGGCTAATGGTTTATCAATTTTGTTTATGTATAGTATCATGTCATCTGCAAACAGTGACAGTTTTACTTCTTCTTTTCCAATTTGGATTCCTTTTATTTCTTTTTCAGTACTGTGGTTCTGACTCTAGCTTGTAAGTTTCCACTCATCTTTTTTTTTGTTTCTGCCATTGACATAAGAATAAAGTGGTTTGGCTACATCATTCAATCCTCAGGCACAGGGTGTGAAAGCATAAATTTTTTTTAAGCCACTTCATTGTTATTATTATTATGGCAATAGCCCACGGACACAGCATATTTCATATGGCAAACTCTGCTGGGTGCCTATCTATATAAATTCTTTCATTTATAAATCCTTTGAACAGATATTTCACAAAAGAAGATATATAAATGTCCAATAAGTACATTAAAAGATGTTCAAAATCATTAGTTATCAGGGAAATGCAAACCCAAACCACAGTGAGATGCCATTGCATATCCACTAGAATAGCAGATATTAAAAGACCGACAATATCAAGTGTTGGTGGGGATTTGGAACAACTTGAACTCTCACACAAGGCTAGTGGAGTGTAAAATGGTATGACCACTTTGGAAAACTATTTGGCAAATTGTCATATTGTTAAGAATACATCAATCACATGAGCCAGTAAGTTTACTTCTAGGTATTTACTCAAGGGTTATAAAAACCTATGTTTCCACAAAAGAGTTGTACATGAAAGTTCATAGCAGCTTTATTTATTTATTTTTAATAGTATTTATTTATCTGGCTGTGCTGGGTCTTAGTTGTGGCACACGGGATCTTCTAGCGGCAGCATGCAGGTTCTTAGTTGTGCCATGTGGGATCTAGTTCCCTGGCCAGGGATTGAACACGGGCCCCCTGCATTGGGAGTGCAGAGCCTTAACCACTGGACCACCAGGGAAGTCCCAGTAGCTTTATTTGTAATAGCCAAAAATTGGAAATATCCCGATGTACACCACTAGGTGAATGGATAAACAAACGTGGCATAGATACAATAGAACACTCCTCGGCGGGAAAAATGAACAAAGTATGGCTACATGCAACAACATGCATGAATTTAAAAGTATACTGAGTGAAAGTAGCCAGACACAAAAGAGTCTATACTGTATGATCACATTTATTAAAAATTCTAGAAAATCCATTGTGACTGAAAACAGATCAGTGATTACCTGGGGGCTGGGGAGTGAAAGGAGGGACAAACTGCAGAGGGATGTGAGGATGCCCTTGGGGGTGATGAAATATTCTGTTATCTTGACTGTGGTGTATGCATTTGTCGAAACTTATCCAAGCATGCGCTTTCAGTAGGAAGACTTTATCGTACATGTGCTACATAGTTCAATAAAGCAGATTACAAATCCCCTCCTCATCGTCACTAGCAGAACCCCAGTTCCGCTCAGAGTGGCAGTATGCTATCCTAGCAGACTATGTGACATGGTCTTGACCTTTGAATTGTAAATGGAAGTCCTCTATTTGGGGCTTCCAGGGAAGTTCTTTAAAAGGGACAAATTCAGGTGGTAAATGTCTTCTGTTGTTCCCCTTTTCCTACCCATAGTAAAGAAATGATGCTGGGCATGCCATCCTGAACTCATGAGATGACAAGCACGAGGAACAAAAGTCATACATGAAGAGTGGAAAAACAGAAGGAGCGTAAGACTAAATAAACCAATTGTGGAACTGCCGTGTCACTAAGAAAAATAAATCCCTTCCTTGTTTCAGCCATTATGTGGCCATTTTTGTTTCATTAATTACAACCAGATACAATCTCAACAGATACAGACATTCTCTGTTCATGGACCGAGCTTATGATACTAAATCTCTAACCTGTTTTCCTGACCTTCTTGACCAAGCTGTTTTAGAATCTTAATTGTTCTGGGCAGCCCTGGCTCAGGGACTGAAACACCAGCTTCTTTTCCTGGCTCAGACTCATTGATCAGCATCACGCCTGGTCCCAACTTTTCATACACTTCCCTGAGGTGCTCAGACTCACTTTCCAGAGCTCCCATGCAGTCACTGTGGCTCTGCAACGCTGTCCTAAAACTGGCAGATTCTCTTTTCCCTCCCAGTTATTTTTTTCCCACTCAGATGACCATGACTCAGGACTTTCTCCTTTTTCCAAAATGGAAATATTTGCATGTTGTTTTTTTTTTTTCTGAGTATGAAGCTTGACTTTCCTGACATTTCCCACCACTGCTCTTCTGCCTGTGCCTTTTTCATCGTAGCACTTGTCTTGGTTTTAATAATATATTATTAGTGTCTGGCTCCCTAACTAGATAGATATTAAGCTTCAGAAGGGCAAGGACCATGCCTGTTTTGTTCACATCTTTATTCCCATTACATGCAGGTGGCTACATGGTACTCCCTGAATGGTAAATGAACACATGAGTGAACAAAACTTCCGCATCATTTACAGGTGGCAAGCAGATCCCTAATTCATTAGCTCAGATTATTGCTCATGACATGATCATTTTTTGAAAAAGTTACAAAACTGTGAGGACTAGGTCCACTAAAAATATATATATCAATACTAGCTAATTTCAAATGAGCCATTACAAGTAGTCAACCATCATTTTTCACCTCAGGTTAATTTTCTGACACATCCCTCTTATAACCTCTTACTTAGGAGATCTTATCTCCTGTTTTGTTGAGTAGATAGTGATCAACTAGCTTGAGCTCTCTCATCTATTTTCTCTTCATTTCAAAGTAATTTATTCTCTAGCGGTACTCTCTAATCTCCACTTTCAACATGGAAAGCATAGCAGTCTCTGTTTTCTCCAGATACTCTGGGATCTTGCCTCCTTAATCGCCCCCTTCTATCTGCAGCAACTGCAATCTCTTCCATTTATCCCTTTCCCTTCTGTCCTCAGATATTCATTCATTCAACAAATATTTATTAAAAACACTTTGTATTGTTTTTAGGTTCTTTGAATATATCAATGAGTAAATGTTCATGCAATTTATATAGGAGTGGAGGGAGACAGACAGTAAACAAGTATGTAGAGATTTGAAGATTTAGGGAGAGAAATAAAGCAGGGGAGGAGTTTAGGAAGGGTGGTTCTGAGAGGCTTCACTCGGAAGGTAACAGAGCCTTGAAGGAAGTGAGGGAACAAGTCTCACGAGTATCTGGGTGTTACGGGCTGAATTGTGTCCCCCCTCAAATTCATATGTTCAAGTCCTTACCCCCAGTACCTCCGAATGTAACCTTATTTGGAGCGAAGGCTTTCAAAGAGGAGATTAAGTTAAAATGGGGGTGGTAATGAGGGTTATGATTTGGCCCACGTGGAAGCAGGAAACCCAGTGAAAAGTGTTTTTATACAGGAAAAGACTGATGTGCTGGGTTAACTATAGCTGATAAAATGAAGATGGAGAATTCTTTTGAATTTAGCAATGGCGGCCACAGCTAGAGCAGTTTGGTGGAGTTGGGTGTCCAAAAGCCCGACTGTAGTGTGTTTGACAAGGAGAGAAGAGGAATTAAAGACAACGAGCTCAGAGTTTCGCTGTACTGAGCAACAATGAAATGTGGGAGGTGGAAGGCGAAGTGGGGGGGGGTTGCTTGTTTTGCTTTTGGACACAAGAAATTAAGAGCATGTTTGTATTTCGGTATCTTAAAAAAAAAAAAATCTTCAGAATTCTGATGGGGTCATAGCCTCCCAACTATAGCTGCGCAACCAGTCTTCTAATCTTTGATGTTCTTCTTTTGAAAACACTGCTGAAGAATCCACAGCAGTTGGTTGTTCCTAAACCACAACTCTTATCACTTCACTCAAAGATCTTCACGGTGTCCTTAACTGCATGAAAAGTTCTAAAGCCTTAGCCGAACATTCAAATCTTCTCCAGTTTGGCCTTTTGCGGTTTTAACTCTTTCTTTGCTCTATAGTGAGGTACAAAGCATGGCAGACCAGGATCAGAAGGCTTGGATGCAAGTCAGGGCTCTGTAAATAACTGGCTATGTGACTTTAGAAAAATGACGTAAGTGCACCGGGCCAGGGCTCCTTCTCCTTTATAATGAGGAAGGGGCGTGTCGGATAGACTGGATCACGTAGGTCACCGGCATCTCTAACCAGCCGTAATTCTCAACACCGTCGCGGACACACGCAGGATCGTCTCCCCAACTCACGTTACCCCTTCCACTTTCAGGAACTACATGTTTTGTGCGGTCACTCATTTTTCCTGCTCTTCTTTTGCCTATCCAAAAGAACCAGGTTTTACAGCGGTAACCCCTTGAAGGTCGGCCGCCTACCCGCCACCAGGGACTAGCCTCCCACTCTGCCTTTCACTTGGGACTTGCCTCTCCACATTCAGAATCCGCCACGTATTAAGTGCCGCTTCCAACCAATCAAGAAGAAGTTATCTCAGACTTTTGAGGGGCATCCGCTTCCACCAGTGATCTTCAAGTGTTCTCTAGCGCCTCGCTTTGAGGGGCGAGGCCAACCAGCACAATGGCCAATCTGCTCTGGGGAAAGCTATTCTGGGAACTGCGGAGCTCATCAATCAGGTAAGAAGGTTGCCGGGAGGAGCGTTTCTCATTGGTAACCGCGTCCGGAAGAGGGCCGGGCCTCGGGCTAAGGAAATACAATTTGATTGGCAGGCGTGCTGTTGACAACCAGGGAAAGCCCACCTTCTCCAGCAGGACTAGCATGGGAGCCCAGAGTGGCAAAGGCCGCAGCCAATCAAAGAGCAGATGCGCGGAAAGTTTGCTCAATGGGCGATGTCCGAGGGAGGCTGTCACTCAGGTGGCGGTGGCTGAGGCCGGGCTAAGACGTGGCCTGAGAAAGGCGGCTGGACGTCCTGACCGTCGGGGCGGCGGCTGGGGTCCCTAGCACGTCCTCGCCCTGGTCCGGGGCTCCGAGCGGTGGGAGAGGCGGGCGCCGGCGGCTGCACCTCCATGCCCGCGCGCGGGGCGGGCCGCTGATGGAGCGCGCCGCCCGCCCGGGGTCGCTGGCACGGGCGCTGCTGCTGCTGCTGCTGCCACCGCTGCAGCTGGGGCTCGTGACGGGGACGGTGGCCGCGCGGCGCGCTTCCGACCTCCCCGCATCGACAGTGGAGGCGGCGTTCGGCCTGGGGGCCGCGGCCGCTCCAACCTCGGCCGTGCGGGTGCAGGCGGCAGGCGCCGTGACTGCGGCGGAGGTGACGGTGGAGGACGCCGAGGCGCTGCCGGCGGCCGCGGGGGAGCAGGAGCCGCGGGAGCCGGAACCGGACGACGAGGCCGATCTTCGGCCGTGCCGCAGGTGAGGGGCGCGGGCAGAGCACCCGGACCGCTGACCCCGGGAGTCTACTTGTTTAGGCGCGTGCGCCGCGGAGGATCTGGTGGCCGCGGTCCCCTCTCGGCCACGGCCTCTCGCTGGCGGAGGACTGCTGCTGACCTGGGGGAGAGCGCGGGGCCGCCTCCCCAACCCCTGGACCGGAGACTGGCCTCGCTCCGCTCCCCGGCGCCCGATTCTAGCTCCCAGGCGCACGCAGCATCCTCCAGGGTACCTGGAGGATGCTCGGAGAATGGACGTCGAGGTGGGAAAGAAACGTCACTTTCCCTCTTGCATTGCTTTCGAGCTTTACTAGTACCCCAAGGGACTTACAGACCCCATTTTTTTTCTTATGTGAATTATCTTATGTCTGTGCTGGTGTGACAGCTGTTTGGGGAAAGGACTTCACAAAGAGATTTCAACGTTTCCCTTTAAACATATCCCTGTAGTGCCCACGGACCAGGGTTGAGGTCAGTATTTCTGTAATTGAGTTCTGCGGAACACCTGCATCAGAAGCACCTGGGGATGCTGGTTAGCTGTACAGTTTTCTAAGTCCGACCCCAGATTTACTGAATTAGACTTTCTCAGGGTAAGAACCTGGAATCTGCAAGTTTAACACGCACTCCAGACAATTCTTGAACACACTAAAGTTTAGGAGCTATGGGTGTGTTCTTGAATTTTGGTAGTTCTTTGATATTTATAGGGTTTACTATATAAACATTTAATATAGGGCTGTCTTGGTTGAGTTGCTTCATCTCCTTAAAAACGTTATTTCAAGATACATGTTTTAAAGCACTTTTCAAAGTCTGGACACAAATGTAAGGCATTTTAATGGTAAAATATTTTGCAGATGGCTAATCTTAGCACACCCAGGGAGAAAGTGATTTAATAAATGGAATGATAACAGGAGCATTAGGTAAATTAATCCAGAATCTGGATTAGAAAGTATTGTAAATTTACAACGTGGTAATTACTAGATTGTGACAAATTAGGTTTAAATTTTCAGTTAAATATCAGAACCTTGATATTTTGCCTGGAGACTACCATAACTAGGATATGTACTAAAATTCTAGAAGCACCCCTTGAATGCTTATATGTAGATGTTTTTAAAGTGGCAAACGTCTGGCAAAATTTTCATAGGTTTTGCTAATGAGTTAGCTCTCCAGAAAGAGCGTTTTTGTTTGTCTTAAAGAAACTTCTGAAGCACTCGCTCAAAGTAAGTTCCTTGAAGTAGAGAAACATGTTTCATTTTTCTTAAAATACACATGCACTGCAGCAGGTATTTATTGGCACTCAAGAGGCCCCCAGGATGCCCAGGGGTTGCAGAGGTTAGGCAGATAGCCCCTGCCCTCCGAGAGGAAGGGCAGTTCAGCAGTGAGGATTAAATAAGGGGACCCATAATGACTTTACAGGGCAGAAGCTATGCAAATTGCATGCCATCAGTGTCCCAGGGTTTTTGTAGTGTTCAGTGAGTGGGGTACCCAGGTGAGGTGGAAGAGAAGATGAGAAAATGTTGTGGCAGAATGAGTTGTTTCCAGAAAAGTGGGTAGAACTGTGATGGGCAGAGGCTGGACTCGAGGAGACAGCAAGAGGCACAAAAGCTGGGAAATATGTTTAGGGCACATTATTTTGTTTGTATGCATGTGTCTGTGTGTGTGTGTCTGTGTGTGTGTGTGTGTGTGTGTGGTGTGTGACCTGTGCATACGCGAGAGATACAGACAGACATACATGTGTGCTGGGCAGGGAGGGATAGAAGATAAGGCTAGAAAAATAGGTTGGGGCACACTGTATATATATACAGCCATATGCTAGTAACATCGTCATCACTTGGGAACATGTTAGAAATCCAGAAGCAGGCACCGCCCAGATCCACTGAAAGAGTATCTGCGTTTTAACAAGATCAGCATCAATTCACATACACACTACAGTTTGAGAAGTCTTGGTGTAGAGTATCTCGAATGCCAGACCTGATTGAAGTTTGTGCTTAAGGAATATTTCTCCAGCAATGCTGTGTACTGAAAACTTGAGGAAAGGATACCAAAAGGAGCGTGTTATAGCGGTGCCGACGAGAGGTGTACTGTCCAGTGCATATAGAACAGAAGGGGTAGATTTGAGAGATCGGAAGCAGAGCCTTGGTTCCTGGCAAATGAATTGATTCCTCCTCCCTGGGTACCGCCGTCTGAAGGTGGAGACAGGGTGGCTAAAAGGTGAGAGCACAGGTGGGAAAGTGGAAAGATTTAGGGGAGCAGGGAGGAAAAGGTAAGGGGTTTGGTGCTGGACATGGTGACTTGGAGGTGCTGGCAGGACATCCAGAGGGAGAGATATAGATAGGAAACAAGCGACTGCAGTTGGAGAGACGTCAGGGTAAATGGTTGAAACTGTGTGAAGAGGAGACTCATGATAAAAATCTCAGGAAATGCCTTATGTTTTAGAGAAGATGAGCTAGCAAAGGAGACAAAGATACAGCTGGCTAGGCTGGAGGCATAGGGTGAGGACTGAGAAGATGAGGGATTTGGGATGAGCACAATTAATAGGAGGAGTTAGAGAGCCATCCTTTTGGGGATTCCCTGGTGGTCCAGTGGTTAGGACTCTGCGCTTCCACTGCCCAGGGAACTAAGATCCTCCAAACCACGCTCCGCAGCCAAAAAAAAAAAAAAAAAAAAGATTCATCCTTTTTGGCTCCACTTCCTTAGTCCCTCACTGTTAAACCTGATGGGACCTCTGCCTCTGATCTTTATACATTCAGAGGGTGGGAGCCTATACAGACAGGCTGAAAAAGAAAGGAATAGAAGAGGAGGCAAAGGTAGTTGGCAAGCAAGAGGACCACTTCTTTCTCAGAAAGAAGAGTGAAAATAGAGGAATTTTGCCTGCCAGAGAGTAAGTGATCTTTGGCAAACAGAATTGGCTGGGAAGAGATAGGCCAGGGTTTAAGGGTCTGCCTGGTAACTTAAGATAGTGTGGAAAGTTTGAGAAATCTTTTTTTTTTTTTTTGCGGTACGCGGGCCTCTCACTGTTGTGGCCTCTCCCGTTGCGGAGCACA
>NW_006793745.1:52532-54132 GCF_000442215.2 Lipotes vexillifer
CCACCAGGGAAGCCTGAGAAATCTTGAGTAAGTAAATTGGGGTAGAATCAAAGAGATAAGTGTGCAATGTTTGTAAAACTTTTGTTTTTAAGTGCTCTTCAGAAAAAAGTAAAAAAAAGAGTATCAGTTCTATAATAATAGACCAATATCCTGTTTATTTAAAGAAGGAAGATTAGGGGAACAAATTTGGATTAACCAAGCCTTTATTGCAAACAGCTGTGAACAACCATGGTCCTTGCAAAACTTTTTAAAAGAGGGAGATGGGGAATGAAGGTCTTTGTTTTTGCATGTTGTCTTTTGATTCCAAGAAGCAGAATGAGACTTGCTAGTTCATTTTTTTTTTATCTTGATGAAATTTTCATTGGTTTCACTCTAAATGCTTACTCTGCATCTCAAACATGTGAATGAGTGAATAAACTACTTTTTTTTCCTTTAAAAAGTAGCTAAAATAAACTTGTTTTTCTGGTAGCAGTCTTGTCAGTGCTTGTCCTGTTAAATATTACATTTAGTTGAAATTTAAATGAGATGGTCAGTGCAGAAAGTTGGGAAGAAAGTCAAAATCTCACCTCACTGTTTGGTTTTATGCAGGCACGTTGGCATAAGTTATGAGTTACCAGTTTTCCGACTTCAGCACAAATAACAAGCTGCAGAGTGTCACTTGGGGTTCTTGTGATGGGATATTGACATCTGACAGCCCCGGAAGTTGTAAAGCACTAGTTTTAACTATGACACTAATTTGTAAAACATGTGTTCCTTTTGCCTCTGAGTTCCAACAAAAGTATTACTAAATTTGACATTCGTCTAATGGTGCTTCTTTAATTTGTGCATCTGTAAACTGAAAGTTTTGGATTTAATGAGTTGTAACCTGAAAATACTTTGCAAATGTAAGATGATTAAATTTTATTTATTTACTTATTTATTTATTTTGGGGGAGTACGCGGGCCTCTCACTGCTGCGGCCTATCCCGTTGCGGAGCACGGGCTCCGGACGCGCAGGCTCAGTGGCCATGGCTCACGGGCCCAGCCGCTCCGCGGCATGTGGGATCCTCCTGGACTGGGGCACGAACCTGCGTACCCCGCATTGGCAGGCGGACTCTCAACCACTGCCCCACCAGGGAAGCCCCTTTATTTATTTTTTATACAGCAGGTTCTTATTAGTTATCTATTTTATACGTATTAGTGTATATATGTGTCAGTTCATCCCACCACCCGCCCCCGCCCCCGCCCCCTGCCACTTTTCCCGCCTTGGTGTCCATACGTTTGTTCTCTACATCTGTGTCTCTATTTCTGCCTTGCAAACCGGTTCATCTGTACCATATTTCTAGATTCCACATATATGCGTTAATATATGATATTTGTTTTTCTCTTTCTGACTTACTTCACTCTGTATGACAGTCTCTAGGTCTATCCACGTTTCTACAAATGTCCCAGTTTCATTCCTTTTTATGGCTGAGTAATATTCCATTGTATATATGTACCACATCTTCTTTATCCATTCGTCTGTTGATGGGCATAGAGCTTGCTTCCATGACCTGGCTATTATAAATAGTGCTGCAGTGAACATTGGGGTGCGTATGTCTTTTTTTTTTTTTTTTTTTTTT
>NW_006793745.1:54142-57303 GCF_000442215.2 Lipotes vexillifer
AACTGCCGTGGCCTCTCCCGTTGCAGAGCACAGGCTCCGGACGCGCAGGCTCAGCGGCCATTGCTCACGGGCCCAGCCGCTCTGCAGCATGTGGGATCTTCCCGGACCGTGGCACGAACCCGTGTCCCCTGCATCGGCAGGCGGACTCTCAACCACTGCGCCACTAGGGAAGCCCTGCATGTGTCTTTTTGAACTATGATTTTCTCAGGGTATATGCCCAGTAGTGTGATTGCTGGGTCATATGATAATTCTATTTTTAGTTTTTTAAGGAACCTCCATACTGTTCTCCATAGAATTCCCTTTTATTTCTTTCTCCTCTCTGTCCTTTTACAAATTGACCTGATCTGAATCAGTGGTACAGAAATCTGTGGTCTTCCTCAGATCTTCAGATTCATAATCAAGTCTTTTTTTTTGAAAACTAAAATGACTATTGAATAATAGAGTCTTAGGATACCCTGTTGAAAGGGAACTCAGTTATCTGCTCACTTTTCTGACCCCAGACTTTTAAAGTTGACTACAAATCACACTGAAAAAAGAATTTGTGCTTAAGTATCAAGGCAGGCTGTAAGCCAAAATAAACATGCTTTAGGTGAGTAATGGATTAGCCTTCCTGTCTATAATTGTCTTTTTTTTTTAATTTTAAAAAAATTTTTGGCTGTGTTGGGTCTCCATTGCTGTGCGTGGGCTCTTCTCTAGTTGCCGCGAGTGGGGTCTACTCTTTGTTGCGGTGCATGGGCTTCTCATTGCCGTGGCTTCTCTTGTTGCGGAGCACAGGCTCTAGGGGCACGGGCTTCAGTACTTGTGGCTTGCGGGCTCTAGAGCGCAGGCTCAGTAGTTGTGGCTCACGGGCTCTAGAGCGCAGGTTCGGTAGTTGTGGCACATGGGCTTAGCTGCTCCGCGGCACGTGGGCTCTTCCCGGACCAGGGATCGAACCCATGTCCCCTGCATTGGTAGGCAGATTCTTAACCACTGCGCCACCAGGGAAGCCCCTATAATTGTCTTTTTAGCTTAACTGACACCTGGACTCTGGATGTGATACGTGACAGGATTGAGGAAACGGTTCTGTATTCACACTCCTGGGCACAAAAGGCGACCTGTCTTTATCAACTGCTGTGAGCTGTGGCTTCCATATGTTCCTTCATTTCCTAAATACTGCCTGGAAACTCCATCTGCTTTTTTTCCTTTTTTTGTAAGAGAGGAGCTGCCTGTACATTTTTATTACAAAACGTTTTAAAATACAGAAAGGAGAGCTGGTAGGTTTCAGAACTAAATGTGAGAGGGGATATTAATTTTTAATTTTTTTCACCCTGCTCTGTCACTAACCATTTTATTTAAAAGGTTTCCTAGGATAAAGCAGAAAAAGTGCTTCGAAAAATGTTTTAATCTAACTGGAAAAGGATATCTGCCGCTCTCATGTGGTTTATAACATTGAAAACTTAGATTGTATTTCTTTAAGGTTTAGGTGATATGTCAAAGTTATATAGTTAGTAAGTTTCGGCACTATGTTTGGATTTGGGGCATGGCTAGTCTTGTGACAGGTTTAAATAAAGGAAGTTTGATTCGAAGATTTACTCAGTAGGTGAGGACTAAGAAGTAAAGTCCAATTAGTATGTTTGTTTTTCAACAAGAATATATGCTTCCTTGAGTGACAGCATGTATTTTAGGAAGAGGATTCTTGGTTACATCAAAAGAGCAGATTTAACCCAATCACATTTTTAACTTTGTGGCTTCTTTTTCCCCACAACAGGAAACGTACAATTTTAAAATAAGCAGTTGTTACTGTAGAAACCATTTAATTAATACAGTGTTCTACTGTCTGCGTCTGTTTCACCTGGGAAATTTATACAGTTATTAAGACCCCTTCAAAGTTACTGTATGAAGGAATTCAGCATTTACTTATCAGACTCAGATCAGCTTAATTGTAAATAGCCAGGTATTCTGGGTGACAGAAGTCAGAGCAAACAAAATTTTTAAGAAATTAGGTATTCATTGTGGCCTAAGGTCATTTCTGCTCAGTTAAGGGCAAAATCAAAGCAGTAACAGGATATGTGGCATCTTGATGAGACTTCTGGAAGGAATAAAAGCTGCACATTATAGTAATATAGGAGTTGCCACTTATGCAGACATATAGCTAACAGAACGATCGAGTTAAAAACCCTGAATTTTATGCTTCAGAATTCTGTCCAAAACCTCTTATTTTGGTGCCTTAGGCAAGTCGCATCTTTTCACATCTTTCTTAGCTTCTTTTTTGTTTTTGTTTTATGTGAATAGTAGTATCTGCCCTAGCAAGAATTATTCATTCAACCAACATTTATTGCATTTTACTAGGGGCTCTGCACTGTTAGGTGCTGAGGGTAGATAAATGGGCCCCTGGGTTGTCCTTGAGTCCCAGGTCTGAGAGGGAGATACATGTGTTAAAGAATTAGCTGTACTAGAATGGATGAAAAGTGACATAAGAAGAGTTTGAGAGAGAAGAGAATGGAGACGTCAAGTGAGTGAGTCCTTGAAAGTGAAGTGTCAAGGACAGTCTCAGCTGCAGGGGTGACGTGAGCAAGAGCTCAGAGCAGTGGTTGCTGAGCCAGGGCTCCTAGACCCCTATGCACCTGCCTATGTGGGATCCATGAGATTGTCCTTATTTTCCAAAAAACCTAATGGAAATTGGACATTCACTGAGGAGAAGGCTAATTAAAAAGTCAAGTTTCTCAGTTTTGAACTGGAATTATACCAAACTTAATTAGTAATTTTAGCTACTTATTTCCAGAAGTCTTGAATAGTTTGATTGGTACTTAAATAGTTCCTCTAAAGATGGGGGGAATTCATTAGAAGTGATGTTTTAGGGGCACATGAAATCATTGAAGACATGCGACAAAAAACGTCTTGAATATTCTGATTGGTACTTAAATAGTTCCTCTAAAGATGGGGGGAATTCATTAGAAGTGATCTTTTAGGGGCACATGAAATCATTGAAGACATGCGACAAAAACCAAATTAACAAGGGAACTTCGTTCAAAAGGTTAGAAACGTAGGTTATGCCAGATTATGTGCCATACCAAGCAGTGTGGCCTTTATTCACTGGGCACAGGGAACTTTGGAAGTTTATCAAATCTCTATTATAGAAACAAAACTGTTTGGAAAAAAAAACAAAAAAACTGTCGGAAGAG
>NW_006793745.1:57323-81331 GCF_000442215.2 Lipotes vexillifer
GGGACGAGACCAGGGGCAGAAAGTCTTTTTTTAAAAAATTAATTAATTAATTATTTTTGGCTGCGTTGGGTCTTCATTGCTGCACGCAGGCTTTCTCTAGTTGCGGCGAGCGGGGGCTACTCTTTGTTACGGCGTGCAGGCTTCTCATTGTGGTGGCTTCTCTTGTTGTGGAGCACGGGCTCTTGGTGCACAGGCTTCAGTAGTTGTGCACACGGGCTCAGTAGCTGTGGCTCACGGGCTCTAGAGTGCAGGCTCAGTAGTTGTGGCGCACGAGCTTAGTTGCTCTGCAGCATGTGGGATCTTCCCGGACCAGGGATCGAAACCGTGTCCCCTGCACTGGCAGGCGGATTCCCAACCATTGAGCCACCAGGGAAGCCTGGCAGAAAGTCTTTCTGAAGATGTTCTAATGAGACATGTGAATCTGTTGTAGGACAAGGGCAGTGAGACTGAAGAGGAATGAAAAGATTTTAAGGAAGCGATAGGAGTAGAACCCAGAGTACGTGACTGTTGTCTGAATGTGGAGCAAGGGCGGATCTGATTTCTGATTTAGATGTTCAGTGATGGGATGGATGCAGAAAAGCCGGGAGAGGGAAGGGAAGTTTTCTGAAGGCTTTGTGGCGATGCCCTGCTGAAAATGCAGAGCTAGTGTTCTTATATATACGTAAGACATACGCATATTTTATTGTTGGATATTTTTCTTTGTTTTGAAAATGAAAGTTAGAAGTTTACTGTTCTTCTCTGTATATACCTCTAGCACAAGTTACTACATATGCAGAAAAAATACAGCTTTTGTATTTGGTTATAAGTAGCTGTCAGATTACACATAGAGTAAGCAGCGGGCTTTGGATAAAGCTGGAACTCCTCGGCCCGCTTGTTAGAAATTGAGAGCTGTCGGGATGGCAGGTGAGGAGGGGGCGAGGACTGGGCCAGAAATGGGAGGCAGCCGGTGTCCCAGCTGCCACTGCAGGGATGCCTGATGAGGGGATGAACCTGGCCATCGGATGAGGTCATTGGAAACCTTTCTTGAGAGGAGCTTTGAAGAATGGGGTTATGGGTGAGAGAACGGTGCTTGCTGTTGAATCATCCAAACAAATGCCTTTGTAAACCGAAGCAATGCGTTAAGTGAGAGAAGTTTCAAAAGGGTTTGCTGACAGAGTTGATCGATAGGCCGTCTTCATCCAGGTAATGGATTATTTTTTTACTCCTAGGCAAGAGCCCTTTGAGATAAACCACTCTTTGCCAGACTGACCTTATCCTGAGGCTCACCTCAGGTACTTGTTAAGCTATCGTCTCCCAACCCTGTTCTGGGGAGGGGACCTGTGAACCTTTACTGTTTTTTTTTTTTTTTTTTTTTTTTTTTTGCGATACGCGGGCCTCTCACTGCTGTGGCCTCTCCCGTTGCGGAGCACAGGCTCCGGACGCGCAGGCTCAGCGGCCACGGCTCACGGGGCCCAGCCGCTCCGCGGCATGTGGGATCTTCCCGGACCGGGGCACGAACCCGCGTCCCCTGCATCGGCAGGCGGACTCTCAACCCCTGCGCCACCAGGGAAAGCCCTACCTTTACTGGTTTTTAACAAGCACTCCAGATTATTTTGATAATCAGGCAAATTTGAGTTATGCTGAGCTGAGTGAAATAGTCCTGTTTTACCCATGAAAAAGCAATTCGAATGGAGCCGTGAGCAGAACAAGAGCAGAGCCATGGGGCTGGGCACACAGGGCTGACTTCAAAGCTCTGATTCTTACCACAGGAAATGCTGCTTCTGCAGTTCCTTTGATCTTTAAATAAGTTAAGAGTTTTTCATCTTGTTCATAGAAACCTCCAAATAGGGCGAGTGGATCGTGGGGAGATAAAGGTCTCCCTGTTTTTTGGTGGGGGGCGGTGGCAGGCTCATTATTCAGCTCTCACTGATGTTTGTTCTAAATGCCATATCTTATTGCCACCTCTGACTGCCCTGCATACACCCCGAGGACTTTGTTTTTCAGCAGTCTGTCTCCTTGATGCTTTTCTCTCCAAGAATGTGATAAGGTCTGACAGTCTAAATCGTTACGTATCTCCTTGGCCGAGTGGTGCTGCCCAGTTCCAGACACGGCAGAGGGGGAAACTCCCTTCCAGAGACGTGTTTGGGACAGAGCCCATAACTTGTAACAGAGGAGAATGAAGAATGTTTTTTTTGGTACCTGACAGGGTTTGTTATGGGAGTTTCTGTTATTCCCATTAAGAGAGGTGAAAAGAATTAAGGATGCGCCATTCAAATCAAAGAACCAGATTATATTAAATATCAATAGCAGTTAAGAGGGTGATGTACTTAATTGTTCCTGCCCACGTGTTTGTCTTTCTTTCAATTATTGCTAGAATTCACACATATTCTCTAAATATAGTAGTTCATCATCTGAAAATATCTTGTTTATTTTAAAAAGCAGAATCTTTGACTCAGTTCAACGCACCTCACATTATAGGTTTTCAGTGATAGTTAGATATTAAACTCCAAATTACTTATTAAAATGTGTTTTATATATACATAAGACATGTGCATACTTTATTGTTGGGTTTTTCTTTGTTTTGAAAATGAAAGTTAAAATTTTACCATTTTTCTCTGTATAAACCTCGAGCACAAATAACTACACATTCAGAAAAAGTGTAGCTTTTTCGTTGTTGTTGTTAACAGTGGAATGCCTAGCATGAGTAAATGAACAACATTGGTTCTGAATTTTAATAAATAGCATCTGAAGTGTTCCAATGGTCTCCTTAATTCTTCATGGGTTACACTTTTTTTTTTTTTTTTTTTTTTTTTTTGGGTACGGGGGCCTCTCACTTTTGTGGCCTCTCCCGTTGCGGAGCACAGGCTCCGGATGCGCAGGCTCAGCAGCCACGGCTCACGGGCCCAGCCGCTTCGCAGCATGTGGGATCTTCCCGGACCGGGGCACGACCCCGTGTCCCCTGCATCGGCAGGCGGACTCTCAACCACTGCACCACCAGGGAAGCCCCATGGGTTACACTTTGCATATACTAAGTTTTGTCTCAATTAGAGGGTTTTTCATTCTGCCATTTATTTATGGTTAATGATTATTGAACAGAAAAATTGGATCTTTCTGCAGTAGGACTAGGAAAGAGTTGACTTGGCTCCGAACCCTTGATCTCTAACTGAATTAGAGTCTATTGCTTTTATTTGTAAATTGACACATCTAAGGTATGAGGTTTTTCTTTGGAAATTTTATTGAAGTGTAGTTGGTATACAATGCTATATTAATTTCTTCTGTATACCAAAATGACTCAGATGTGTGTGTGTACATATATATATGTATATGTACACACACGTATGTATTCTTTTCATATTCTTTTCCATTCTGGCTTGTCAGGTATGAATTTTTTTATACCTTCATCATAACATAATTTTTGGGCTCATATTCTCCTCATCCAACTCCCATTAGATCTCTTGAGAATGCAGGGTAATGCATGGGGAAAGGAGTTGAGTTGTTACTTTTCTTTTGTTGTGTTATTGAAAATTACTAGTTTGTAGTGTGGCAAAAAATCTTTATTTTCACAGTTGAGACTGAGTTACCATTTGAAAAATTCAAAGTGAGAATTAGTGTATAGTTGGGGAACTAAATTAACACTTTTATTCACTTGATAAGTGTATTCATTTGCTAAACAATTAAGTTCTTTGAAAGGTTTCACATGAGTGTACTTGAACTGGTTTGTCTTAATCGGCTTGTAGCTTTGAATTTGTATGTATTGTATATGAAGTAGGATAGATAAAAGTTACATTTTATAAGCTGAACAAGGAACATAACTATATGTGCTTGGAATTTGCATGGTCTTTCAGAAGCAGACAGGTATACCTAACAAATTCCTAGAACAATTATTCAACAAACCCTTTCATTCCACAAATATTTATTGAGAGCTTGTTGTGTATCTGGGGTATATGTTCCAGGATGCAAAGGAACAGTAGCTGCAAAGTCCCTGAGGAAAAATCATGCATGATGTGTTTGAGGAATTGGGGGTATCAGTCTGGGGATATTGATTTTGGTTACGTGCACTTTGAGAAGCCTGTAGGACAATCTGAATCTGGCAGGCAGTGGGACTTCCCTGGTGGCACAGTGGTTAAGAATCTGCCTGTCAATGCAGGGGACATGGGTTCGAGCCCTGGTCCGTGAAGATCCCACATGCTGTGGAGCAGCTAAGCCCGTGCGCCACAACTACTGAGCCCACGTGCCACAACTACTGAAGCCCATGCGCCTAGAGCCCGTGCTCCACAACAAGAGAAGCCACCGCAATGAGAAGCCTGCGCACTGCAACTAAGAGTAGCCCCCGCTTGCCACAAATAGAGAAAGCCCGCGTGCAGCAACGAAGACCCAACACAGCCAAAAATAAAGAAATAAAATAAATAAATTTATTAGGAAAAAAGCATAGATGATATTTTCATCTATGAGACCACCAAAGAAAAGTACGTATAGGTAGAGAATATTTTCAGAGATAGGAGAGGTGAGGAGGGACCAGGAAATGAAACTGAGACAAGGAAGCATAGAACTAAGAACAAATAATCAGGAGAAGATGGTGCCCTGGAAGCCGCGTGAAGAGTGGTTGATAGAGGATAAACAACAAGGTCCTACTGTAGAGCACAGGGAACTATATTCAGTATCCTGCAGTAAACCATATTGGAAAAGAATATGAAAAAGAACATACACAGACACACGTGTATGTATAACTGAATCACTTTGGTGTACGCCAGAGACTAACACAACACTGTAAATCAACTGTACTTAAATTAAAAAAAAAAAACTTAGGGGCTTCCCTGGTGGCGCAGTGGTTGAGAGTCCGCCTGCCGTTGCAGGGGACACGGGTTCGGGCCCCGGGCCCGGAGGCACTGTGCTGTGCTGAGCATCCTCATTTAATGCAGTGTGATCCTGTGAGAGAGCACTGATGACCCCATTCAGCGGATGAGGAAATGGGGGCTCAGAGCAGGTAGAACATTTGCCTTAGTGCGACTACTTGAGCAGTGCCAAACCAGGATTCAAACCACCTGGCCTGACTCCTCATTCAATAATCTTTCAACAGTATCACTCGGTTCACCCAGAAAAGACCCCTTTGATAATCCCTAAATGAATCACTGAATCTACACTCCTAGACCAACACTTCAATTCTGAAGGGAAATATCTCCTCCTGGTTTCCCACTCCCTGTGGGCTACCATGTGGAATTGGAATTTAGTAGGGTCTTAACATCATTTCTGACATTGTTTGTCAAAGGATGGAGAAGCCCTTGGTACGTGAGAATGGCTGGTACTTCAGCATCAGACAGACCAGAGTTCAAACCTTGGTTCCACCATTTTCTAGCTACATGACACCGGGCACAAACGTGGACCCTGCTCAAACTTTCATTTTCTCACCTATATAACAGGGATGATTCCCACTTAGAAAGGTGCTTATAAGACGAATACTGACAGACAGATACAGAGAGAGAAAGACAAATATTGTATGATCTCCCTTATATGTGGAATCTTAAAAAAAAAAAGAAAAGGAAAGAAAGAAACCAAACTCATAAAAAAGAGATCAGATGTGTGGTTACCAGAGGTGGTGGGGGGGAGGGGGAATGGGGTGAAGGTGGTCAAAAGGTACAGACTTCCAGTTATAAGGTGCATGAGTACTAGAGATGTAACGCACACAGCATGATCCATATAATTAACACTGCTGTATAGTGTATGTGAAAGCTGTCAGGAGAGTAAATCCTAAGACTTCTCATCCTGAGTCAAAAAAACACATTTTTTTTCCTTTTTAAAAATCTATTTGAGATGATGGATGTTAACTAAGCTTGTGGTAATTGTTTCACGATATAGGTAAGTCAAGTCATTCTGCTGTACACCTGAAACTTATTCAGTGCTGTATGTCAATTACATCTCAGTAAAACTGGAAAAAAAAAAAAAAAAAAAAAAAACCTAAGTGAAAAATCATCAATAAAGTAGAAAAAAAAAGAGTAGTTGATGGAGAGCAGAAGTAACTGATCACATGCCGCTGGATGGTCAAGTGAATGGGATTTGTCAGTGTGAAGGTCAGTGGTGAGTACCACAGGAGCCTGTCCGTGAAGGGGTGGAGGGAAGAACTTGACTAGAAATAGTTCAGCACAGAAAGGGGGAGAGGATTTGGAGACTCAGACTACATAACAACTCTTTCAAGGAATTTTGTTCCAGAGGGGGCCGAGAAATGGATTGGAAGCTGGAGCGGGGAGAATGGATCATTATATTTAATCTGGTTTGGTTTTTAAGTTGGGGGATATAATGGCAGGTTTGAAGACTGAGAGGAATGCTGTGGTGGAGGGGGAATAATTGATGGGAGAGCAAGAGGAGAGGTTTTTGAGGAGTGAGTCCCTATGTATGCACAGGGAGATACCTATTGCCTAAGGGGAGTGTTGGTAGTGGATGGAGTCCTGGACAATTCACCTGCAGTAAGAGGAGGGGAGGTAGATTTCATGGGTCCAGGTGCTGTTACATGGAGAGATGGGATGGTGGGATCTCTTTTGATTATTTCTGTTTTCCTTAGTAAGCACCTATCTAGGAAGCATAGTCCCTGAGATGCATGAGCTTGGAAGAGCTAGGGTAGGAAGTTTGAGGGCAAAGGCAAAATGAAATAGTTAACCTGGGACAGTGGGAGAGTGGATAGACTAGGGAAATGTGTTATGATTGTGGAGCATCTTTCGAGCCCTTTAGATGTTGATGGTCATTAGTGGAGTGACACCAGTCAGCATGGTTATATTTTTCTTCAACCGCACAGATGCAAGATTGAGCGAAGGCAGAAAGTTTCATTGAACCAGGGTTGGAGTTCTGCTAGTTCAGTGTGAGATATAAGAGAGCGGGTACGGAGTTGAGGGCGTGAGCAAGGGAGTGCTTAAAATGATGGACTATGGGAACTTCCCTGGTGGTCCAGCGGTTAACACTCCGGGTTTCCACTGCAGGGGGCATGAGTTCGATCCCTGGTCGGGGAACTAAGATCCCGCATGATGCACGGTGCAGCCAAAAAGTTAAAAAAAAAAAAAAGGAAGGACTATGGAATTTAAACTGGATAAGAAAGAAGTGAAGGCATAATGGTAGTCAAGTTCAGGGGAACAGTGGTAGGATCAATGGCTGATAGGGTTCTGGTGGGGTCAGAGTTTTTTTGGAGTCAAGGAAGGAGAGAAGGTGAGCTGGAAAAGAGGGCTTGGTGACTGGGGTTGGAATGCTTGAAATTTCAGTGGGGCAGGGAAGTTGTGATTGGTAATGACGAGGGCTTAGGGACTGAGGCGAGGTAGGTAGATAATGAAAACCCACAGAACATGTTAATAGTAACAGTGAACCAGGAGCCAGAATTCTCAAGGGATGGGGCTAGTGACCCAAGGGTCAGTAGACAATTATCAGGAGGAGTAACGGATGGAATGACTGAACCTGAGGATTTTTAGAGAGGAGAGAAAGTAAATAGTTCAGAAATGGTAGCGTGGCGCAAGGAGTGTGCCTACACCATTACTGGGCCTGGTAAGGGTTATGGAGAAGAAAATTCTCATAGCTTCTGAAGCAGTGTGCTCAGGGAGAGCGAGGTTTCTGTCAGAGCAAGGAAGTAAGTGAACATTCAGGGGACGCTGTTTCAGGGCGAAGGCTTTAGGAGGTGGGGAAATGGAAGAGGACAGAGCAGGGCATGTCGAATTCCATGTGGGGATTAGAGTGTGGGAAGGGGGCGGTGACCTCGGAGACGGGGGCTTTTCATCAGTGGAACAAACCCATAAAGGGCATAGTGCAGTTGTCTTGGAGGGCTCAAGGCAGAGAGTGGCGGAAAGGCTACAAGTGTCGTGAGGAGGTGCTCACCCCCTTACAGATAGAGGCCTGGGGAGAGGCTGGTTCCTTTTGAGTGTATGTCTTCGATATCTTTTTAACTCTGTCCTATTAATTTTTAAATTTACAGATCCTTAGTGATTATCAGCACTTTAGATGGCCGAATTGCTGCCTTGGATCCTGAGAACCATGGTCAAAAGCAGTGGGATTTGGACGTGGGATCCGGTTCCTTGGTGTCATCCAGCCTTAGCAAACCGGAGGTGAGAATTTTCTGTTATATGTTGACTGGAAAACTTAGTTAAGATCATCAATTGCTGCTATTAGGAGTAGGTATTTGCTTAGAGAGCTGTGGCTCAGGGTCCGATTGCCTAAGTGTAGGGCATGTCTGTGTCTGACAAGCTATGTCCCCTTGGGGCATTTACTTAGCTTTTCTATTCCTCAGTTTCCCTCCTGTAAAATGAGGTGGGTAATGTCACCTACTTCTTAGGATTGTTTTGGGCATGGAATGAGTTAATTATATAAATGAGTAATTGAGGATACTATCTGCTATATCAGTAAATCTCATTATCTGAGCTCTAACATGATCATAATTTCTTCTTCCTATTATCATCATCATCATCATCATCATCATCACAGGGTCCCTAGATATCATAAAACAAATATAAATAACTGTGTTTTAATAGTTAGGAATGCATGCTGCAAAATCCCGTAAATTATTCACTACATTTTCCCTCAGTTGTACATCCTAATTGTAAACATAATTCATCTGAAGTCTTCTTGGCGTGTAATTTTAGACAAAATGGATTATTTGCAAAAAAAAGAGACCTTACTTCCAAAACTACTTTGACATATGACTCCAAAAACTTGGGCAGGTGACTTAGCCCCTCAGAGCTTTAGTGTCACCATCAGTAAAGTAAGGACACTGCCCACCTTGATGAGGGGCAGGTTGGGGGCTGTGTTTATTTATTTATTTTTAATTAATTAATTTATTTATTTTTGGCTGTGTTGGGTCTTCGTTGCTACGCACAGGCTTTCTCTAGTTGTGGCGAGCGGGGACCACTCTTCGCTGCGGTGCACGGGCTTCTCATTGCAGTGGCCTCTCTTTGTTGTGGAGCACGGGCTCTAGGCACGCGGGCTCCAGAGCGCAGGCTCAGTATTTGTGGCACACGGGCTTAGCTGCTCTGCGGCCGGTGGGATCTTCCCGGACCAGGGCTCGAACCCGTGTCCCCTGCGTTGGCAGGCGGATTCTTAACTACTGCGCCACCAGGGAAGCCCGGGGCTGTGTTTAAATGAGGGAATTCTAGACTCCCTTCATTTAAACACAGCCCCCAACCTGACCTTTTGTCTAGACTCTAATAGATTAAATCTCTCTCCTTTTCTGGAGCTTTACCTCTTGTTTAAATCATTTAAAATAAGTCCCTCTTTTGAGTTACGACTGCTGACGTGGAAGCAGTCACCTGTTTTCCAGAATACCCTCAGCCTTCTACCTTGTCCCTATGGGATACTCCCTAGGGTACTCTTTTTTTTTTTCCCTTTCATCATCAATTTTTCCCTTTCAAAAAGCTTCTTAGCTGGTATCAAGTTTGGAAAAGACAAAACCTAACATGAGGGGCTTGAGAATGACCTGGTTAGTGGTGAAGAAATTTTCTGATGGGAAAACTGCTCCCAGTGACCCTGCTGCTCTCTAGAAAATCCAGCCTGGATTCCTTTCTGGGGCACCCGGGCAGGTACTTAGGGCGATGGCACTGCCTAGCCTCCACACTCGCTGTGTGCTAAGCCTTGACTAGACTTTCAGAGTGCCTGTTGCTTACCGGACAGTATACCGGAAACATCTGTTGAGAATCGTGAACTTGTGAATTATTAATATAAATAACACTTTGATTGTAAATTGCCTTAAAAAGTTTGAATTGGATGTCATAGTCAAATGAATTACTACTCAGACCTGAATATTCATTTATTTGTGTCCTCCTGAGATTATGCTTGGGTATGCACATTGTGCTTTATTTTCAAACTAGACATGAAAGGTGATGAGGAAAATCAGAAGATTGTAAGCTGTTTACATCTGAGGTAACATTATAGTGTGTTGTAGTGGTGCAAAGCATGTGTGTTTCTATAAACTAAAATACACACTCTCACAAAAACATAAATTGCATGATATGACAAGTAGTCGTAATAACCTGAGTGCCATTGAGCGTGTTTAAATTATACTAGTCGAGCTTGAAGATTTTCTTACAATAGCAATTATATTAGCTGTTTTTTAAACTACAGTTGAATATTCTCAGCATACCCAGTCCTTACCATTTTCTGTGGTTTGTTAGGGCTCCTCTTGTTTTAAGTATCCTTATTCCCACTCACCCCAACCCTTGATCCTTTGGGTAGAATGCTTTGAATGTTGAATTGCAAGCATATTTTAAAAGTTCGTGTCACCTTTACACAATAAATGAAAAGCTCACTGACCACTTTGCATTTCAGGCAAAGAATTCTGAGACCTCTTTGCATTATCTAGGTTTTAATTTCCTACTTTACACACAAAAAATTTTACTAGATCACTACTGCCCTAAGTTCTTGGGACCATTTCTTGAGATTGTGTGTTTACTGTGTAGATATGCTAATGACAGCATTGTTCCCAGAGCTGTAATATACACACAATGTACTTTACACACGGTGTAACCCTCACAGCCATCCTCCTGAGGTTGATATGCTGGTGTCATTTTACAGAAGAGAAATACGAAGCTCAGAGAAGTTATTTGCTTTAAGCCACAGACCGACTACATGGTAGAGCTGGGATTAAACCAGGCTTGCTTGACTGTACTCCACTCCACCTGCTCTGGAGCTCTTTCTGCATCTTGTATGTTCCTCCCCTTTACAACTCAGGCTGTTCATCCAGTACAGTGGATCTCAAACTTTATGGTTTCAGGACCCTTTACATTCTTAAAAATTACGAAGAGATCCAAAGAGCTTTCTTCCCCATGGGTTATATCTATCTAAACTTAAGCCATATTAAAAATTAAAACAGGGCTTCCCTGGTGGCGCAGTGGTTGAGAGTCCGCCTGCCGATGCAGGGGACACGGGTTCGTGTCCCGGTCCGGGAAGATCCCACATGCTGCAGAGCGGCTGGGCCCGTGAGCCATGGCCACAGAGCCTGCGCTTGCGGAGCCTGTGCTCTTCAACGGGAGAGGCCACAACAGTGAGAGGCCTGCGTACCGCAAAAAAAAAAAAAAAAAAAAAAAAAAGAACCCCATTGCATTGCACATAACATAAATAATATATTTTTTATGAAGAATAAGTGGGGACTTCCTTGGTGGTCCAGTGGTTAAGAATTCACCTTACAGTGTAGGGAGTGTGGGTTCGATCTCTGGTCAGGGAGCTAAGATCCCACATGCCTTGGGGCCAAAAAACCAGAACAGAAGCAATATTGTAACAAATTCAATGAAGACTTTAAAAATGGTCCACATCAAAAAATCTTTAGAAAAAAAAGAAAGAAAAAGTGTATTTCCCCAAAAAATAATTTAATGAGAAAAGTGGCATTGTTTTATATTTTTGCAAATCTCTTTAATTTCCAGTTTAATAGAAGACAACTTGATTTTCCTATATGCTTCTGCGTTCGATGTGTTGCATTGTTGTTTCGGTTGAACTGTGTGAAGAATAAAATCCATATGTAGGTGGAGAAAGGGAGTATTTTAGTAGCCTTTTCAGTTGATTGTGATCATTCTTTTTTGGTTCTACATGAGAACAAGTGGAAGTTTCTGAAAGGTTAGTTGCACCGCGGAATCTGAAACCATATCAGTGAACTGTTGTACTCTGTACCAGTAACATCCATTGGTCTGTCTTGCCTTTTACTCCTGCATGATTTTCTAACATCATTTGGAAAATATTGATTCATTGAGTTACACAGATCTTCCAAATGTTGACATATTTCCTTATAGACTATTTTGTAAACTCAAATTTTTTACTGTCACCACTGATCTCATCAGAAAAGTCTTCCAGTACTGCGAAGCTGTCAAGCTCACATGGGTAGATACAGCTATTCCAAAATTCTAATTTTCGCTTGAAAACTTGGATTTTATCATTAACACAGTCAGTTGTTTTCCTTGAAGTGAGAGGTTCACTTTATTTTTGAGAAAACATCTGCCAAATACCCAAGTCTCATCACCGTAGCTTTTCTCTCAATTTTTCAAGTAAAAATGGAGCTTTGTGAGCAATGCCACTAGTTTCAGCTCAAAACTCGGTCACACGAGTGCTTTTCCTCAAAACATGCTTCAGTTTGTGGCAGAAGTCCTTAATGCACATCTCCTGGTTAGTCAGGCAGGATAGTAAAAATATATGTACTCAGGTCACAGTTTAATGAAATTAACTTTTATTGTTTCATCAGAACATTCTCGAGTGAAACTTTTTTCTTCTTTTTTTTTTGCTGTGAGTGTGTGACAGTGAAGATGCGAGGACTATGAGTCTGTTACCTTATTCATGCTTTAGTCACCGTTGCTTTTATACCATCAATGCAAATAGCACCCCAGGGAAAGGCAAATAGCACCTTCTTATGAAAACCATTTGACCCTCTGCACCTCAAACAGAATCCACAAACCACATTTTGAGAACGACTGATCTAGTATATAATAGAAATATCACCATTATGAGAGTATTCGTAAGGTTATAAACATTAACAAGGAGAGAGGACTGTATTTCGAGCTTGGGTCACCTGTTATTCAGCAAGGTGTGTATCGCTCAGTATCTAAAAGTTATGTTCAGAAGCTGGACAAAACACCACCAAAAGAGGAACAAAAACTGCTTGAAATGCCCCGGATTGGATGCAATACCCTTCTAAATGCATCTGATAGACAATTTTATGATGGTCCCTAACTTTTTGGGAGAAATAGTTAATTTTCTCTGTCTGAAGCTCAGCGTTTGCTAGGACAGGTAGTGTGCAGAGGAGAGCTGGGTACAGCAGGCAGGAACTGGTGGGGAGATGTAACAGGAACCGCCCAGGTGACAATTGGAGGCTCCGTTTGGAGACTCCTCTATTAGAATGTCAGTTTCTCCACCCTTTCATCAAGAGTGGTACAAAGATGAAACTAATTAAACTCAGAAGGCCAGGGAAGATGTATTCTCTGTGCAGTGATTCTTAAAGTGACTTATCTAATGAGAAGCTGAAGGCTAAAGGATTTGATAGACTGTATAATAATTTTTAAGTTGTTAATGATAGAGGAATTGGTTATGGATCACATGTACTTTTGCTAGAATAATAAAGTAAAAGCATCACAGGAGCTTTGTAGGCCGCGTGGTGTGGAGGAGGCACTGGGATTCAGAGGCTTCAGTTCTAGTCATGATGCTGCTGTTAACTGGCTGTGTGACCCGGCTAATTATTTCAGTAGAGCTTTAATTTCCTTCTCTGTAAAATTATGGATTGGACTAAATTTCTTCTTGTTTTTTAAAATTTTTTGGCTGCGCTGTGCAGCATGTGGGATCTTAGTTCCTTGACCAGGGATCGAACCCACGCCCCCTACAGCGGAAGCACGGAGTTTTAATCACTGGACCACCAGGGACTAAATTTCTAAAGGTTGTCCTAACTTCAGGACTCGGGTACCATCAAACACGTGAAACACCCATATAAATTATCTAGAGGAATTTTTTAACTTCCCCTTTTACTGCATTTAAGGATTCTTTTAAAAATGGCACAAATCCATTACCATTAGGTACATATCTCATTGCCTCTCAGCCTGCTTTCATGATGTCCATAACCTTTTCTGATCAAAAAGCATATAAAATAGTTTATTATTTTGCTTTAGTCATGTTTTGATTATGTTAAGGAAAAAATAAGTTCCCAAAAGATAAGAGAGATTGACAGTACCATTATGCATCGTATGCCGCAAGAAGGTTGAGGTGCCATGGGACACAGATCTGACTTGCCACTCTTTCCTCTTGACTAGGTATTTATAAGCTTCCTCAAAAGAATACTGATATAAACCAAGCTAAAACTGTGTGTGTGTGTGTGTGTGTGTGTGCGTGTGTGTGTGCGTGTGCGTGTGTGTTAGAGTAAATGATGAACCTAAGGTTTACTCTGCTACCTTTAACATGTGCCCCTAGGTTCTAAATCTAATACTTTTGATCATAGCTAAGAATTTTGTTGTTAATTTTCAGAGGACCACCTGAGGTAAAATCTGATTTGCTTCCCACTGTTAATTTATATGCAGATTCAGCCTTGAAAAAGCACTAAGGAGATTTGGCAGTGGTTCCTCATTGATTGTCTTAAAATTCTGTTTTGTGACATACTAGCATAGTTTTTCTTTGGGGTCTCTGGGTGGCATTTGTTTGTTTGTTTGTTTTGTTTTTGCGGTGCGCGGGCCTTTCACCGTTGTGGCCTCTCCCGTCGCGGAGCACAGGCTCCGGACGCGCAGTCTCAGCGGCCATGGCTCACGGGCCCAGGCGCTCCGCGGCACGCGGGATCCTCCCGGACCGGGGCACGAAGCCGCGTCCCCTGCATCGGCAGGCGGACTCTCAACCACTGCGCCACCAGGGAAGCCCTCTGGGTGGCATTTGGATCACAGTTGACCAAATCTAAGTAGACATAATATCCTTGAACTGTCTACTTCTCTGTGTTTTGGAACACATTTATAACTACAAAGACCTTCCTTATCTGTATTTAGAATGCATATTATAATTGTGTATATATAACTAGTCTGTCCTTAGACAATACCTTTACCTTTTCCTTATTTAGAGATACCATATTTGTTTTTTGTTTCAGTTTTCTGTTAAAATGTCCTTCCCCCCCCCCCCCTTAAAAAGAACAAACAACTCTCTTATAAGTCTATAGTTAGAGTTTGGGGTTTTGTTTTATTTTATTTTAGGCATGTTTCTCCCCAAGGGACACACCGCCTTTCTGTTTCAGACAGGTGCAGAAACAGACAACTATGATGCTGAAGCTTTCCAGCCTGCGCACTGCAGAGTCAGACTGCAGTCATGAAGAAGGGCCTTCATAGGTTGGGGGGATCTTTTGAAAAGAGTACATTTGTAATGGCTACTTGATTTGTTCACCAAGGGTCCATTAGTAGACCGTTTTGAGTATTGCTTTATTAAAAGAGGATCTGTAATCCGTTTTAAAGATAGTCTATACTGAAAGATGTCTGGTCGTTTGGCAGTTTTTCATCTGTACATAAACTAGCACAATTTGAGCCTTAGATGAGCACCATCTAAGATGGTGGTTTATTTGGAAAAGTCACTGTCAATCACGGAGCAAGCCAATATTTAAATAATTGCTTAGGTTAATTGCTTTTCTTTTAATTATAGAAATGAAACAGTTTTTTGATTTAATTTTGTTTTATTAATCCCTTAGCATGGCTGAAAACAGTGCTGTGAACTAAATCGATTTATTCCAGCACACATGTTGCCAAGTGAGAAATTGATTTGACTCTGTTTTGTAGGAAATTGACTTCTTGTGCCCATTATTTATCTCCTTTATGAATGAATAGTAATCTAAGTGAAGGCAAAGATAGGTACTTAAATCTGTATTTTTCACGGTGAATGCAAAAAGTATACTTCAGAAATTAACCTGGTTGTTTTCCTGGAGGTATTTTGTTTTGTAGGTTGACTATAGGTTAAGGAAAGAAAGAATGAAATAATAATTATCTACTTGGTATCTCACTGCTCTTGGTCAATAATTCACAGTCTTCAATGATCGTAAATACCAACTCACTTCAGGATTTCTTTTTTCTTCTGCATTTTCTTTCTTTTTCTTTTTTTTTAACCTACATTTCCTTTTGGGCATGTCACATGGGATGCCTTCTTCGACTAATATCCACATCTACTGAAAGATCTCATAATCCCTAACATTTAGATCACGTAACTAGTTGTAAACCATGATGCCTCCTCCTTGGTCTTTGAGGTATGATTCCTGGGAACGCTTTACTTTCAGCAGATAAGCTTCCTTTACTTTCCCCGTCATGGTAATTTCAATGTTTTCCTTGAAATCTAGGGAAATGTTTAAAAAATTGTTTCCTCGACACAACAATGTTGGAACATCTTTTTTTTTTTTCTCATAAAGTCACAAATAGTCAATTTTGTCAACTAGTAGTCTGGTCAGTTGCTTATTTTACTTTAAGAGTTACCATTTTGTGTTCGATATATAGTGCAACATTTCTGAAGAACTAAAATATACAAAAATATGCCTGTTAATTTCTCTTTAATATTGTTTATCTTTTTGGCCAATAAAGTACTTTATGAACCTTCAGAACTTCTGTATTCAAAGGAGAATTTTAGGGCTGATAGAGATTTCTGGTGAGTCAAAGACTGGTCACAGTTTGATGTATTTAATTCTTATATCAAACTCATCTTTATATAGTTTTAAGACTTTGTTTTTAGATGGGTGTTGTGAATTCAGGTTTGGGAAAGAGATACAGTTGGCTCTTGGACAACTTTGGGGACAGGTGTGCCAACCCTTCATGCAGTGGAAGATCCTACATAACTTCTCTGTGGGCCTCTGTATCCACGGTTCCGTGTTTGCAAATTCAACCGTGGATCGTGGAGTACTGGAGTATGTACTTAGTGACAAAAATTCACTTGTAAGTGGATTCATGCAGTGCAAACGCACATTCAAGGGCCAACTGTTACTGACATGGCATAATTAAGCTTTCTGCTCTCTCCTTGAATTTACTTTTGGAGTGACTATTTGAATTCTAAAAGCTTTTTTGCAATATGTGAAATTTAGTGTTAACGAACCATAGTCATTTCTGAAGTTTCCTTATTGAGAATCAAAGAACGCTCATGATGAATTTATAGATAGTCAGATTAAGAGTTTGTATTTTCGTTTTTAACATTTTTCTTTAACAAGTGTGTGTATATATGCACTCACACACGAATTACCTTAGAGGTTCAAAATAGCAGCCCTGGATCATTACATCTACTTAACAGGTATTGCTTGACTAGCACTTTATAGTTTGCAAAGTGACATCAAATCCATTCTTATTTATTCCTTAACATAGCCTTATAAAATACTCTTATTAACACCCATTTTCCAGATGAGAAAATTGGGGCTCAAAATGGTTCAGAGGTTTGTCTGATGTAGTAAAACGGAGACTCAACCCTGGATCCTTGTGCTTATTTCTTGCCCCCTTTCCAATATTTCATGCCTTTTGAAATACCTCAATACTTACCAATGTGTTTGCATTTTCTGTTCTCATCATTATAATTCTTAATGTGCTCTATCAGGAATAATCACTCAGAGACCTCACATAGAGAGCAGACTTCAGCATGGCGTTCAGCACATTGTGAGCACTTAACTGCTTCTTAACGCTAGTGGGAGACTCAGAGGTACTTGAACTTACCACATCCAAAACTGAACTGGTCTTGAAGTGGGCAGGGGATCCTGCAGGGCTGTGCGCTGGGGTACAGCAATGCCCAGGACAGATGAGATCCTTGCCATCGTGGAACTTACATGACCCTCTGTGGAGCCAGATGGGGAGCCGGATATGAAATGATTATAGTGTCAGTATCATAATTGAGTCGTGGTAACTGTCACAAGGACAGGTAGAACTAAGAGAGACTTAGCAAAGATACCTGACCTCCCAAGCTGGGAAGTCAGAGAAGCCTTCTCAGAAGAAATTATGTTTACGACTGAGATCCTATGAGGAGAAAGAGCTGCAAGAAGTGGGGAGAGAGGCTGGGAAGGACTGCTCTGGGAGAGGAAACAGCTGGCATCAAGGCCTTGCAGCAGGAATGATCAATCTGGAAGAAAGCAGGTGAATCCCTAAAATCCTTCTAAAATCAATCTCTCCTGTAGTCTACTGACTACGTATATAGTCAGTCAGTCTCGACTGACCGTAGATATATAGTCAGTCTCGACTGACCGTAGATATATAGTCAGTCTCGACTGACCGTAGAGAATGGGCTGGAAGAGGAAGAGGAGCAGAAGTGGGGAGACTAGTTAAGAGACCAGGTCTAGTACAGATGGGGATGCTAAGGTGACCAGGGAAGTGAGGGAAGTGAAGTGATGGATTGAAGAGAAGTTTAAGGAGGGACGTCTTAGTGAAAAGACCAAAGGAGGAATTAGTAGTAAATTAAGAACAGGTGGGGGAATTAATTCTCTGGCAGTCCAGTGGTTAGGACTCCATGCTTTCAGTGCCGAGGGCCCGGGTTCAATCCCTGGTCAGGCAACTAAGATCCCACAAGCCGCTGGTGCGGCCAAAAAAATATAAATAAATAAAAATAAAAGTGTCCTCCGAGACTGCTCCCCGGCCCCTTAAAAAAAAAAAGAAAAAAGAAAAGGAACAGGTGTAGAGAGGGAGAAAATAAATTTGTTTAGATGTGGTGAGTGCCGAGTGACCTTGACCTTGAGTGACCTTAACAGAGATGTTAAGAAAGCCTGTGCATATGTGGGTCTGGTGCTCTCAGAGGAAAAGTCTGGGCTGAAGAGAAAAGTTAGAAATGTTAGTGTCCTGGGAACTGAGAGGAGCAATCACCTGGAAGGAGAGTAGGGTGAGAAGATGACCTCCAGCCAAACTTTCAGAATCCCTAACATTAAGAAAAGAATTTTTTAGAAGGATATTTATTTATCTATCTATCTGTCTGTTTATTTATTTATTTATGGCTGCGTTGGTTCTTGGTTGCCGCACGGGCTTTCTCTAGTTGTGGTGAGCGGGGCTACTCTTCGTTGCGGTGCGCGGGCTTCTCATTGCGGTGTCTTCTCTTGCCGCAGAGCACGGGCTCTAGGTGCACGGGCTTAGTTGCTCCGCGGCATGTGGGATCTTCCCGGATCAGGGCTCGAACCCATGTCTCCTGCATTGGCAGGTGGATTCTTGACCACTGCACCACCAGGGACGTTCCTCCCTAACATTTTAAAATTCAGGTAGAGAGTGATGAGTCAGAGAGAGAAGAAAGGGTTTCAAGGAGAGATTGGCTTTAGTAGGATTTTAGGGATTTCCCTGCTTTCTTCCACATTTCCCCAATGGTTAGTCGGTGTGAATTCTTTATAAATATTTTCTAAATATAGATACTTCACAATGCAGATGCCTCATTAAGAACCCTGTGATTCATCAAAGTCTCATTGAAAGTCTTACAGCAAAAGAAAATGTTAAAAACCCTTTCTGTTTTGACTCTGGAAGAATTGAGGGGGACAGGGGAAGGAGTGAGAAAAGCAGGAGGCCTGTGGATCCCCAGAGTGGTAGAAACGGTCATTGGTAGTTTAGGGATCAGAAGACATACCTTTTCAAAAAGCTGTGGAGAGTGCTTTTGAGGATCCAGTGCAGTAAGTTAATTTGAGGCATTTTGTAAAAGAGTAGAGTGTCAGTTTTTGTCCAAGGTCACATTAGTGAGTGGCTGGTGGAGTCAGGGACCCAGCGATGGGGCTGGATGAGCCGCAGTCACCTCCCCGTGGACACGTTTCCATTTCATACGTTGGGTGCCTGCTGTTGCCTCGCCCTACCTCGGTTTCCAAAACAGCCAGCATGGCAAGGAAAGTAATTGTTCTGGGCAAAGGGGATTTCCAGATATCAAAAAAAAGTCCACAATTTAACACTTTCAATGAAATGTTTTTCATGTATTTTACATCTTCCCAATCTTGGTGACTTTTATCTTTTAGCAAATTCCTGAGGTCATCATTGGAAGCATCATTTGTTGTATTATACCATAGGTGCTTGGAGTTCCTGAGGTAGGACAGAGAAAGGTGTCCCTTTCATGAGTACTCTAGAGTAGTTGGTTTTTTTCCATCCTTTTCCCAGATAGTCTCTCTCCATTTTTCCTTATCTCTGTCTCATGAATCTGCATCTTTCCACATGCTTTTTCACTCTGTTTCTTCCCCCTTCCTCCCTTTTAACTCTTACTGCTGCTGAGCTTGTACCTGGGACTTGGCTTTTATAACCGTCAGGGCCAGCGTGATCCTTTTCCCTCTTTCTTGGTTAGGGTACACACTGGATACAACTTTGTGGATTTGAAAGTGTTTAATGTGAGTCACTACTTGAGAAAGATGCTAGTGTATACAAATCCAGCTTCCACAGCCAAATGAGGAAAGTTCTTCATAGAAAAATTCTAGCTAATAAATGTGGAAAGAATGATAGAATTAGAAGTCATTATTTTATTATTTTACTGATACTAGTAGATCATCAGTTGATACTAAAATGGGGAAAAGTTGGTGGGACACTTTAAAATGGAGGGGTCAGGCTGACGCCCTTAAATCCACTGATTAATAGTAACAAATACGACAACTCAGGGGTTGGCAAACTCTTCCTGTAAAGGGCTAGATAGTAAGTATCTTGGGCTTTGCGGGCCATACGGTCTCTGTAGTTGTAGTGGGAAAGCAGTCATAGACAGTACAGAAATGAATGAGCATGCCTGTGTTCCAATAAAACTTTGCTTACAGAAACACGCACTGGGTCAGATCTGGCCCGTGAGCTGTCGTTTGCTGACCTCTGTTATAATAGGACGTATATAGCACCACCTGTGACGTAGTCTTGTCCAAAAAAATCAAACCTGCATCAGATCAGAGCTCCAGTCCTAATTACACTCTTTTAGAAAATACAGGGAATAAAGGAACAAGTTAAGTGACATACAAAATCCAAACTGTGGGATATTCTGTAGGGTGAATAATCTGGTTTCTCAAGTAAATCAATGCACGGAAAAAAGGAGTGAAAGGGGCCCTTATAGGAGGAAAAAAGAATCAGATATAATATGTGGAGTTTAAGTTCCTTGTTGAAGCAAACCGATGATATAGTATGTCTTGCAATATCAGGGAAATTTGAATATCAGATGATTTTAAGGAATTACTCTTAATTCTGTTAGATGTAACATTGGCCTGGTAGTTGCTTCTCAGCAATGAATACTGAAGTATGTATAGGTGAAATGACATGATGCCTGTGATTGACTTTAAAATACTCTCATTAACAAATATATGTAGTGGATGGGTAGAGAGTAGCAAAATGTCGATGATTGTTGAAACTGGGTGACAGATACATGGGGGTTTATTATATTCGTCTCTTTACATTTTATGTTTCAAAACTTTCATATTAAGTTAAAATAAAGTTGAATATACCCCCAAAAGTGTATGTGTGGTGGGAGGTTGCGGATGGCTGGGTGGGGAGATAGTTGCATAGAAAAAGAAGGAAGAACTGAATGAAAATATATTTTTGCGTATTAGAAGAATTTTGGGTTTTATTGCTGGTTATATTCATTTTAGTAGTAGCACTTCCTTTATTTTCTCAGTTGAAGTTCCTTCTGCCACTTGAAAATAGAGTTCTTACCTCACATTCTGATTTCAAATAGAGTCCTTGATTACATGTGCCACTGGTATTCATTATGCCAGTTAGAGATTGTTCAGAAATGGTAATTGAATTACTTTACTAAACTGCTTTGTGATGGCGTGGTTAAAGACCTTGATTGGATCTTAGGTACCGAGTTTGCCAGCTGATTTGGCAAACCTTTTATTTTGAAATTATTAACAGGGAAAAACAAATAGAGGAAAAAACCCCAAAAAGCAAGCATTTGTATTTTTAAAAATGACTGAAGTGGGAAGCAAGTCACATAATTAGTTTGAGATGCAGAGCAGCGAATCAGAACAAAGAGCTGCTTCCAGAGGCAAATCAGTGGAATGGGAAAATGCATCACCATAACCTACATTTTTTTATACCAAGAGATTTGCAGTTGACTCTCCGGGTGAGTCATTCCTATGCTGGGAGGGTGAGGTAATGCTCTTCTGAGGGGTGATGTCATCTCTCTACCTGAACTGCAGGCATATATCTCTTCTTGAGGCTCTCAAGGAAAAAAACACCATCTGCTTTCACAGATGCAGCCTGAAAGACTTCACAACGGTTGGTGCAGAGGTTAGCAGCCGTGGGTATGAGTCATAAGCAGCCAATTAGTGAAGAGCAGCTATTTACAAGTGAACTTTAAAATCACAGTCCAGGAATATGACATGATTGAGTATTGAATCATAATGGTTTTTTGTTTTGGGTTTTGCAGTCTTCTTTTAAAATAAGGCAGTTTTTCTCAACATGGTCAATCACCTGAAATCTTCTTGGTTGTTTAAGCCATATTTTTAATTGCAAATAAGTTTGCTTTCTTTTACATTTGGAAGCAATGATGAATTTTAGCTCCTATTTGTTTGATGGATTTTCTGGTTTGTTTTTTTGTTGGGGGGATTGGGGGCGGTTGCACTTAGAAGCCATTGTGTTCCCTAAGGACCTGCTCCTTCTTTAGGGGAAAAGAAGTTGTTTAATGGAAAAGGAAACAAGTAAAAATAAATGTTATTTGTTCACTAGAGACCCACTAACCCCTCTTCCTCTTTCTTGTAGTGACGCACACCTGCTCTCCCTATTTGTACTCAACCAGTAGTACTGTTGACATTACCAGACAATACCTATTTTTAAATTTTATCACAATTTGAATTTATTTTTCTAGTAAATGGAATAGAGAATACCTAACATAATATGGAAGTTAGAGAACAGTAAACACTTGATTTTCTAACTGATATGTAACTTAAAGTGGGAGGTCACATTGGCTAAATACTACAATACTGTTACTGTAGGGTATATAAACTATGACCTAAATCTGTTCTTAATGACAACCTCAAGTTGGACATGCTACAAAAGATAAAAATAAAAAGTTTTAATTTTTGAAAATATAATCTTTTATTTGTTGTTATCAAGAAATATAAGAGGGCTTCCCTGGTGGTGCAGTGGTTGAGAGTCCGCCTGCTGATGCAGGGCACACGGGTTCGTGCCCCGGTCCGGGAAGATCCCACATGCCGCGGAGCGGCTGGGCCCGTGAGCCATGACCACTGAGCCTGCGCGTCCGGAGCCCGCGCTCCGCAACGGGATAGGCCACAGCAGTGAGAGGCCCGCGTACCACAAAAAAAGAAAAAAAAAAAGAAAGAAAGAAATATAAGAAAGCAAAGAATAAAATAGTAATGTTAAAATTCTAAGATAATATGAGGTTGGTATACATATGTATGTATGGTATACATACATACTGATGTCATTTGGGAGCTTACTAAAAATCAAATTTTTTAAAATAAAAGTAGTAGTTGGAGATCTTTAAATATCCAGAATTATGATGAGCCTCCAGTTTAATGGTCTAGCCTTCTGAGTTTAATTACAGAGCCCCTTCAAGGCTCTTGAGTATCTTTCTTTTCTTTTTAACCTCTTATTTGGAAATAATTTCACACTACAAAAAGTTGCACTCTTTTTGGTATGAAAAAAGCCCAACCCTTATATACCCAGATTTATCTGCTCAAAACGTGTTTGCTTTATCATTTGAGTTGTGTCTCTCTCTCTCTTATCTCCAAAACCCCCATACATACTCTTTTTTTTCTTGAAACATCTAAAGATAAATATCCATTGTAGCCCTTTACTCCTAAGTGCTTCAGTGTGCATTTCCTAATAAAAATAGGAAATTTCTCTATTCTCTTACATAATCACAGTACAGTTATCAACTTCATAAATTTATATTGACACTTTACCGTCCATATTCCAGTTTCATCAGTTGACCTAAATAATGTCTTTTATAGCATTCTCCACTCCCAGTACAGCATCTGGTCTAGTGTCAGGTAATACGTTTACTTGTTACATTAACCTCTTTTAATCTGGATTTTTTTCCCCACAGACTTTATCTTGTATGATGTTGACTTTTTTTTTAAACATCTTTATTGGAGTATAATTGCTTTATGATGCTGTGTTAGTTTCTGCTGTATAACATAGTGAATCAGCTGTATGTATATATATATCCCCATATCCCTTCCCCCTTGAGCCTCCCTCCCACCCTCCCTATCCCACCCCTCTAGGTCGTCACAAAGCACCGAGCTGATATCCCTGTGCTATGTGGCTGCTTCCCACTAGCTAGCTATTTTACATTTGGTAGTGTATATAGGGACATTGACATTTTTGAAGAATATAGTCTCTCTGATCTTTTACTGATATTTAAAAAAAAATAGAACTTTCCTCATTTTGTGCTTGTCTGATGTTTCCCGGTGATTAGATCCGGGCTGTGTATGCTTGGCTCAGAACGCTGCATGGCTGGTGTTGCATCCTCTCTCAGGGTATCATGTCTGTCACTCATCTGACCATCCAGTCAAGGTATTGTCTGAATTCTCCAGTATATAATGACTGTTTCTGTTTTATTTTTCTTAACTTCTTGTAACTAATAAGCTGTCTGTGGGAAGATACTTTTTTTTTTTTTTTGTGGTACGCGGGCCTCTCACTGTTGTGGCCTCTCCCGTTGCGGAGTACAGGCTCCGGACGTGC
>NW_006793745.1:81477-99119 GCF_000442215.2 Lipotes vexillifer
TGCGGCATGTGGGATCTTCCCAGACCGGGGCACGAACCCGTGTCCCCTGCATCGGCAGGCGGACTCTCAACCACTGCGCCACCAGGGAAGCCCTGTGGGAAGATACTTTAAGACAGTGCAAATATCCTGCTCCTCATCCAAATTTTCACCTAGATTTAACACCATGGCTGATTTTTGCCTGTTGCAGTCTTTACTATGATGTCTGCAAGATGCTAATTTTTCCAACTCCAGTCCTCCCTTCATACTTACCAGTAGACATTTGGCATTTCATTGCAGTAAAAGCCCTCTCTTCTCCCTCATATGTTTATTTTATCTATTTGTTATCAGTGCGGATGCATAAATTCCTTATTTTTTTCAATGTTTTATAATTCAGTACTTAATCATTCTGGTGCTTAAATTCCAGATGTGGTCAGTGACATGTTTCCGTCTTTTTTTGTGCATATCTTTACTTTTTAGACTAATAAGATGTTAAAGGCTCATCTTGTACCTGCCCTGCCCCAGCCCTGGAATCAGCCGTTTCTCTCAGGACCCTTTGTTCTTTCGGTGGGGAATGGAATTAGATAACAAAATCTGGGCACTAGGTTTGAGTGCATTACTTTTACAGCCACTGAATAAACATAAATGTATACACATGAGTATACCTGATAAATACTTGTTAGAGGTACAGTAAACAATTTTTGAGACTGTAATGGTGTCTCAGTTTACAGTTACAGCAAAAAGTGCAGTATTAAGACTTTTGTCAGCGAACTTAACGCTGCTAAAATTTTCTTGGATTTCACAGCAAAAACATAAGTGATGCTAGCTTGAAGGCCAGATAGGGTTTCAGTGGGCAGGGTTGGTACAAGAGGATGTTCCAGGGAGAAGAAATGACATTGACAATGACATAACTGAACAATAACAGTAAAAACATTAAATATCTTGCTTAAGTAACGACACCTGATTTCCACCCACGTGGGGAAAAGTGAAAGACAACAAGGAAAAGGTTGTTTGAGGTCACGTTTAGAGGACTTTGAATGTATGTCAGAGTTAGGATTTGGGGTCTTTAGTAAGAAGAAAATGGAGAGCTGTTGAGGATTTTTGAATAGTGTCATAACAAGCTTAACACTGATTCAGGGATTAATCTAGAAGATATGCAGAGATTAGATTGAGGGAATTTCCAGTTAAGAACTGTAAAGAGGCTGTTATAATAGTTCAGGCAGGAGATAGAGGATTTGAACTACAAAATGAAGGAAAGAAGTGGATTAGAGTTGTGTTTTTCAACCGGTCTTCTAGAACCCCAGGGGTGTGGGGCACAGCTGGGGTGGGGGAGGGGGAGGGATATATTAGCTGAGCATCAACGGAGAACACTTTGTGACTGAAAAGGATCTCTTTAAAATATCCCCATAAGTATCCCTTTAAAGAAAGGAATTCTGCTGCTTAAGGAACAAAGAAGTCCATAGAGAAATTTTGTTTAAAAAAGCAAATCGACATTTGTCTGGAGGTTTTCTGGTTTTTAAGCACATGCTTCTTTCATAGTCTCTTTTTCCAGATTTTTGAGCCTTGACGATCAGGAAAATAATCGTGTCGTTAGCTGAAATAAGTCAAGTTGTGTCTGTTTTGCTTTTTTGGGTTTTTTTGGCGCGCTGTGCGGCTTGCGGGATCTTAGTTCCTCGACCAGGGATTGAACCCGGGCCACCGCAGTGACAGCGCCGAGCCCTAACCACTGGATCACTAGGGATTTCCCGAGTTGTGTCTCTTTTGAAATGCCAGAAGGCCAATGTCACAAAGTCATGTACCAATTTAACTCTATCTCAAGAAACAAGATTTTCTTGGCCAAAATCTTTAGAGTCATCCTGAGCGCTTTTCTTCTGCTCATTCCGTACAGGGAATCCACCGTGAAATCCTGTTGGCTTTACCTTCCAGTTATATCCCAAATCTAACTGCAGGCAGCAGCTGCACTGTAGCCCACCACCAGCACCACCATTATCATCTCCGGCCTTCTGCTTGCTCTCCCCACCTCCATCCTTGCCTCTATAACCTGTTTCCTTTCCTCCTCACAGTGCACTTCCCCCTTAAGGCCTCTGCAAAGGCTGTTCCGCAGGTATCAGCAGGGTTAAGGCTTGTGTTTAGATTTTGCTCAAATATTACTTTCTCAGTGGGGCCTACCCTGAACTTAACCATTACTGACAAGTCCTGTCCCCTCCCATGCACACATTTATCCATTCCCCCTTTATCTTGTTCTATTTTTTTCACTATGGCATTTAACACCTAACATACTCTGTAATTATTTATTACGTTGTTTATCTCCCGATACCAGAGTTTGAGCTCCACAATGGCAGGGTTTGTTTTGTTTTTTTAATTTGTTTTGCTGCATGGTGTATCCTAAGCAACAGAATAGTCCCTAGCATGTAGTAGGCCCTCAGTTAACATTGATAAAAGAGGGAAGGACAGCTAAGAGCATTAAATCAGTAAGCTTGGTTACCAGGCTTCTAGCTCATAGCAGATCTGAGAAAGTGAACAAAAGAAAGCATGGGATGCTGCGTCAATCAACCTGTGTTCCTTGGATCTGAACCTATGATGGTAATTGGCCTGGATAAAATAGACTTGGAAAGTGCTGCATAAACTATCCCTTTACTAGAAAATCATATTATACGTTAACATAGTAATCACTCTAAGAACTCCCACAGTAACCTCTTCTTTTTTGTGTTTTTTTTTTTTTTTTTTTTGGTACTTGGGCCTCTCACTGTTGTGGCCTCTCCCGTTGCAGAGCACGGGCTCTGGATGTGCAGGCTCAGCGGCCATGGCTCACGGGCCCAGCCGCTCCGCGGCATGTGGATCCTCCCGGACCAGGGCACGACCCCGTGTCCCCTGCATCGGCAGGCGGACTCTCGACCACTGCACCACCAGGGAAGCCCAGTAACCTCTCTCTTTTTTTTTTTTGCGGTATGCGGGCCTCTCACTGTTGTGGCCTCTCCCGTTGCAGAGCACGGGCTCTGGATGTGCAGGCTCAGCGGCCATGGCTCACGGGCCCAGCCACTCCACGGCATGTGGGATCCTCCCGGACCGGGGCACGAACCCACGTCCCCTGCATCGGCAGGCGGACTCTCAACCACTGCGCCACCAGGGAAGCCCCCAGTAACCTCTTCTTGAACTCACTTGGTCACAGAACTCTCCTTAGTAATTCCCTTATTGTTATGGAACACGCTTGTCTTGTTGGCAAACAGAGTTTGAGGAAAACCAGACTGGAGTGTACCTGTGGGTCCCAGGAGAGATGGGTGGTTCTTTTAAGTTGCTTTCGGTGGATGAACTGTGCCGTTTCGTATGCTGCTCAGGAGGCCTGAGTACCTCCGGTGAGAGAGTACGGCTCTTAGTTCCTACTCTTACAGATCAGATCCTTTTATTAATTTATTTTTTAAGATTTATTTTATTGAAGTATAGTTGATCTACAATGTTGTGTTAATTTCTACTGTACAGCAAAGTGATTCAGTTATACATATATATATTCTTTTTCATATTCTCTTCCACTGTGATTTATCACAGGATATTGAATATAGTTCCCTGTGCTATACGGTGGGACCTTGTTGTTTATCCATCCTATATATACTAGTTTGTATTTGCTAATTCCAAACTCCCAAACCATTCCTCCCCACCCACTCTCCCCCTTGGCAACCACAAGTCTATCCTCTATGTCTGTGAGTCTGTTTCTGTTTCGTAGATAAGTTCATTTGTGTTGTGTTTTCGATTCCACGTATAAGCGATATTATATGATATTTGTCTTTCTCTTTCTGTCTTTGCTTAGTATGATAATCTCTAGTATGGCAGTATTTCATTCTTTTTTATGGCTGAGTAGTATTCTGTTGTTTACATGACCCACATCTTTTTTATCCATTCATAAAATCCTTTTAAAAGTTAGCTTTTTATTTTAGGTATTTGGGAATAAGATGATCATTCCTTCCCTGGATGGAGACCTCTTCCAGTGGGACCGGGACCGTGAGAGCATGGAAACAGTTCCGTTTACAGTTGAATCGCTTCTTGAATCTTCTTATAAATTTGGAGATGATGTTGTCTTGGTTGGAGGAAAGTCTCTCACTACATATGGACTCAGTGCATATAGTGGAAAGGTGAGTAAAAATGTTCAGTTTGTTTGGGGAGAAATCAAAATAAATAGGAATAGAAGAGATCATTTCTTAAACCATACTATTACTGGTTGAGCTTTATAGCAATTTTCCCCTGAGGATATCATTTCTTTTGATAAAAGAACTGTGAAGTAGAAAGGGGGAATATTATTAAGAGAAACTAAGTTTATCCAAGATAACAGAATGAACAGCAGAGCCAGGAATAGCAGGGGGAAGAGAATGAATAACTGTGGTCTATTGTATGTCAGGTGCATTCTTCATGCCTTATTTTGAAATCATCACAATATTTCTAATGGTTACATTTTACAATTTTCATTTGGATAGATGAGGAACCCTCCAAAGAATAATAATAATCCTGATGATAAGAATAATTGCTACTACTTATTTCTCTAGTTTGAGCCTATCATAAGAGGATCCAAGAGGCAAGTTTGTACTCATTTTACAGATGAGAAAACCAAGACTTTCAAAGGTTCAGAAACTTCCAAGGTCAGATTTGACTTAGATCTGTGTGAAGAAAAAGTCATACTGTTAATGACCTAGACTTTCTCCATTATTAGCTCTTAGGAGATGATCTGCTTCTAAGATTGGATCTTATAACTCCATTATGGGGAATAACTAATTAAAACCATGCTTTTTGGAAAGGTGAAAATCTCTTTTTAGCCCCTTAATACAGTTGATACTTGAATATTTGTATATAGACTTAAGATGAAAATAAGGAAGAATAGAAAAAAGATCTTTGGCCCTCAAGTTTTTCAAACTTTAAGGATCCCTTGTCTGAGTGTTAGGCCCATAGGCCCTTTGCAAGCTTCTCTGCCCTCTCCAGCCACCTGCATGTGTATTGTATTGAGGCGGCCTTGTGAGCCTTTGTTTCCTTCAGTATTCTCATCTGTAAAACAAGGGGATTGAACCCCGTCACCTGGGCCTCTGATTTGATGTGCTGCTCCAAAATTCTGGTATTCCAGCAGGTATGCTTCTTTCTGTGAGGATTTTGGTCACATCATCCAAAGAATCTTCCTTTTCCTTTGAGTGAAGCTTTAAAAGAAGTATTTGAAAATACTGCAGCTGTTAGAAAAGGTTCAGATTTTTAAAAACTAAATATTTCCGTCATATGGAAATTCTGAGGTGTTTTTTTTTAAATTCACCTAGAATTTTATTAATGATATTATTACTAAGAGATCACAACTAGCTATCCATTTCTTCCGTGGAAATGCTCAAAGTAAGACTTATTCCCAGAAATAAATATTCATTGGTACTTTTATGGTTCTAAATGTTTCATTCTAGGAGTTGGTGGTAATCTAGCTGTTGCTTTTTTTTCTTTTTCAGGTTATTTATTTTAAAAAATTTCATTGCAGTACAGTTGATTTACAATGTTTTGTTAGTTTCTGGTGTACAGCAAAGTGAATCAGTTATACATACACATATATCCACTCTTTTTTAGATTCTTTTCCCACATAGGGCATTACAGAGTATTGAGTGGCGTTCCCTGTGCTATATAGTATAGCTGTTGCTTCCTTTTTTTTTTAACAGAAACTGTGTACTTTTTATTTTATTTATTTATTTATTTTTGGCTGCATTGGGTCTTCGTTGCTACACGCAGGCTTTCTCTAGTTGCGGTGAACGGGGGCTGCTCTTCGTTGCAGTGCACGGCTTCTCATTGCGGTGGCTTCTCTTGTTGTGGAGCACGGGCTCTAGGCACGTGGGCTTCAGTAGTTGCAGCACGCAGGCTCAGTAGTTGTGGCTCGCGGGCTCTAGAGCACAGGCTCAGTAGTTGTGTCGTACGGGCTTAGTTGCTCTGCGGCAAGTGGGATCTTCCCGGACCAGGGCTCGAACCCGTGTGCCCTGCATTGGCAGGTGGATTCTTAATCACTGAGCCACCAGGGAAGCCCCCTAGCTGTTGCTTCTTAATGCTTGGCTACTTTTTACACATTTCCTCAATTTCCTTTCACTTTTTATAAAACTGTTGAGAGTCTTTTACTGTCTCTGATCTCCTGTAACTTGTTTTCTTTACTAATTTTACATCTGTCTTTTCAGGTGAGGTACATCTGTTCAGCTTTGGGTTGTCGCCAATGGGATAATGATGAAATGGAGCAAGAAGAAGATATCCTGCTTCTGCAGCGCACCCAGAAAACCGTTAGAGCCGTCGGCCCTCGTAGTGGCAGTGAGAAGTGTGTATTCAGATAATGTTGCTGTTGATGTTTAGAAGTACAACAAGACCAGAATTCATCAGCTTTTTCTTTGTGGAGATTTTCTGAACTATTTGGTTTCCCCAAAAGCATACTACTCTTTTAAGAGAAATGAAGCCCCTAAATTTAAAACAGCTTCATGATTATTAACAGATCCTGAAGTGAACTTCTCACCATGTGCTTCAGGATATGGTAATGAAGAGGAGTCCCATACAGTGACTATATATTAGCTTAGTCTTAGGTTAATGATATTTTTCATAGCAATCTCACTGATCAGAGTTCTTTGCAGAATGCAGAAAACTCTTAAGACAAAGCTCATGTGCTTTGTTTCACTTGGGTCTGTTTGACCCTGCAGTTCTCTCTAGTAGGTAGTTTCATGGTTTGTGTGACTACCACCTCAATTATAAAATATTATTGTAGTGTATTTTCTTAAAGTGTTAAAGTATAATTTATTTGGTCAAATACTGTTTTGTTTCCTTTTTCAAATAATGTAAATTTTTACATTTAAAGTAATGTGATTGAATTAGTTATGTTGGTGGTAAATCACATGCTTGACTTTTCAAAACCTAATATTTAAATTTTAAATTGCTGCACAGTAAGAAGAATTTGAGATCCCATCTTTATCTTTTGAAAGTGAACCAGACTTTCAGATGTTGTCTTAATCTGATGCAGTATAATTCAGTTTCCTTTCCTGAAAACTGTTTTCTCAAATTCAGTGAAGAATGTATTCTTTCTGCATTCCCTGGACTTTGCATCTGCTGGCAACCCAACCTTCTTTATCCTGATGGGATTTTGTTTCCATAAGTGTTTGAGTGCTTGCTGGGTGCTCAGCTACCATAGGAGCAGATGTTCAACTTAATAGAATTTGAGTTATCAGAATGGGAAGAGTCTGGCATCTAAGATCCATATTCCTTAAGTATCTATTTTTCAACAGATGTTGGAATTCTAGGGCCATTTTATATCTTAGTGTCAAGACCATTATAGTGTCAACAGATAAGTGATTTTCCTATGTATTAGTTATAGAGGAAACATTGCTAATACCACTTTATGGATATGGACACTGAAACTCAGAAAAGGTTAAATGACTGGCCAGATCTCAGTCAGTAGAGATTTGCGATTGAAGCTGAGGTGGTATGACCTTCAGGCTTGGTATACTGGGTCACATTGCCTTTCGAGGCTGTATTTTCATAAAAATCTAAAATCAGTAGCTTTCGTCTTGCCTTTTGCATTGCTTTATTGGGATGTGTTAATTTCTCTGCACTTGAACGAAATGTGTCAGGCTTTAATTAAGAAGTAAGGCAGACTGAAAGCTACCTTACTTTAGGGTGACTGATGTGTTTTGAGAAAATTACCCTGATTTGGAAATGTGAACATTTGTTAATTTCAAGAGGAAAATCTGTCCTGTAGCTGTTGTCAGGTCACAGCTCTCAGAACCAGTTTCGAAAGGGTCAGGACCAAGTTACGCCCTCTTGTGGCATAAATCAGCAAGCATGCTCCTTTCCAGAAGATTCTGTTGAGTTGTTCCTTTTCTCATCACCAGATTTTAGTGTTTGCTTCTTCACTCTAGAAGAGTTCTTAATTATTTGGTCCTTTATTTAAATGTAAATTTCTAAAACGCACCTTTGTAAATTTAAGGTGGAATTTCAGTGTTGGCCACTTTGAACTTCGGTATATTCCAGACATGGAAACTAGAGCCGGATTTATTGAAAGCACCTTAAAGCCCAGTGGAAACAAAGAACAGTCTAAAATTATTTCAGACGTGGAAGAACAGGAAGCTGCCGTGATGGACACAGTGATAAAGGTCTCTGTTGCTGATTGGAAAGTTATGGCCTTTAGTAAGAAAGGAGGACGTCTGGAGTGGGAATACCAGGTACCTAGAACCACTGAGAATTTATAAATATGTTTCTTTCCTTCTCAGTTTGACCAAACATGTTGGGTAGAAGGAAGTGACTGCCATTTTGGATTTTCAGCTTGTTCTCTGTGCTCTAAGAAACTTGTGATTTTACATCTGTTAGAATGACTATTAAGAAAAAGTTAAAAGGTTGGTGAAGATGTTGGTGAACAGTGTATCTTCATGCAGTGTTGGTGAGAATGTAAATTGGCATAGATGTTATGGAAAACATCATGGAGTTTCCTCAGAATATTAAACAGAAATGAAGAAATAGATCTTAAACGTTCTTAAAACACATACATACAAAGTTAACTGTGAGATGATGGATATATCAATTAGCTTGACTGTGCTAATTATTTCACAATGTATACATATATCAAAATATCACACTGTACACCATAAATACATTTTTTATTCGTCAATTATACCTCAGTAAAGCTGGAAAAGTGAAAATTTGTAAAGAAATTTGTGGTTTTAAAGAGTATTTCAGGAGTTGGGATACATAGAAATACTGCTTGAGATTGTTTAAAATTTCCTTTCCATTTTTGTTTAGTTTTGTACTCCCATTGCATCTGCCTGGTTGGTTAAGGATGGCAAAGTCATTCCCATCAGTCTTTTTGATGATACAAGTTACGCCACTAATGATGGAGTTTTAGAAGATGAAGAAGACATCGTAGAAGCCGCCCGAGGAGCCACAGAAAACAGTGTTTACTTGGGTGAGTGGATATCTCTTATCTAGCAATAGTACATGTTGACATCTAGATTTTATTCCTACATTGTCTCTCCCTACTTCAGGTGTGCCTGTAGTAGTGTCAGTTCCTAAGTACATTCTCTGGCCTTAAGATTTGTACTTTGATTTCTATTCCTGCAATTTTCTTTCATTTATCCAATTCTGAAACTTTTAATTACTATAGCGGGTTCTTTTTCTCTGAGACCTATATGTAAAAGGCTTAAAAATGTTGCCATTACATAGCATGATTTCACATTACTTATGTATCCTCAGAGTCTAAATAAAACTTTCTACATTTGTATTTGCATCTGTATCAATTTGCTCCCCCTTAAAGGTAGGTTTATTTTTGTCTATGCATCTATACAACTTACCTGAAAAATTAAAACAAAATTCTGGTGTGCTGCTTGGCAGTTGAAAGCCTTCAACGTACTACATTTTGAAAACCCTCGAATCTAATTATTTGAACTAGTTTTGTGGTCAGATACACGTAAAATTCTTTAAGCTCTGTCAATGTGCTACTCGCCCCTCAATCTCAGTGAAATGCAAGAATTTGAAAGAATAACATGTCACACGTGTTATGATAGTATTTAATTGAATTGTTAGCAGTATCTCTTGAATGATAGGTGTTTAGGTTTTCTTAAGGAAAAGGTTACCTCATCTAAGCTGTTACTTTCATAAGAGTACAACAATTTCTTTTGTTTGAATTTTCCTACTGGAAGAGTTTTTCAGTAATTACCAAAAATTATATAGTGAGAAACATTGTAACTTGTAACTTTCCTCCCCTGTTGTTGTTGAATGACCTTTGGGTCAAATTTGAGTGCTTCAGGCATGATTCTTTGAGAAGAGCTATGTAGCACATGAATAAATAACTGGAATTCATCTAATTTTATTAAATCAAAATGAACCTTTAAAAAAAAAAATCATCAGTGCTTGATTCTAAACCTAACTGACAGTGTTCTGGTTGATTCAGGAATGTACAGAGGCCAGCTGTATCTGCAGTCATCAGTCAGAATTTCAGAAAAGTTTCCTACAAGTCCCAAGGCCTTGGAATCTGTCAACAGTGAAAACGCAATTATTCCTTTGCCAACAATCAAATGGAAACCCTTAATTCGTAAGTGAATTATGAACTTTTATAAATGCTATTAAGATGTTCAGAGGCCTAATCATGGGCTTTGCCCCAGTTTTGAATATCACAGAGATCACAACTATTGTATACTCTATATTTTCTGATAAACTGGGAAGGTATTTCAGACCTTAATGAGTTTTAATTATCCTTTAGAACATGATTTCATTGAAACAGCAGCTACTTCTATAGATATCAATGTCAATGAAATATTTCTCTAGACAGCTTAGAAAAACACTTTAAGCATTCTCTGACCATGCCTTGATATCATTTAGCTCTTAACATATTTATATTAAGAATATTTATGGGACTTCCCTGATGGCACAGTGGTTAAGAATCTGCCTGCCAATGCAGGGGACACAGGTTTGAGCCCTGGTCCAGGAAGATCCCACATGCCACGGAGCAACTAAGTCCATGAGCCACAACTGCTGAGCCCATGTGCCACAACTATTGAAGCCTGTGCGCCTCGAGTCCACGCTCAGTAACAAGAGAAGCCACCACAATGAGAAGCTCATGCACTGCAGTGAAGAGTAGCCCCCGCTCAGCGCAACTAGAGAAAGCCTGCGCGCAGCAATGGAGACCAAAAGCAGCCTAAAATAAATAAATTTATTTAAAAAAAAAAGAATATTTATGAAACATCTGGTTATCACATCATGTTCTTTGAGACACTCAAATTGAGTTGAATTCAAATACTAAACCATCTATTTCCTTCAGCCATCTTTCTGTACCTTGTTTATGTGTTTTTTTATCACATATATCACATCATATTTTAATTACTCGTTTAAATGACTCATCTCTCTACAAGACTGTGCTTTTCAAGAGAAAGAACTTTGGGCCATTTGTTTGACTTACATATTTGAACTGAGCTGTGCTATTTGAATATCTGTTTTTTTGGATGAATGAGGCACACACATTTTCATTAAAGTCATAACAGTTAAGATTTTACCATTTTCTTTTAGATTCTCCTTCCAGAACTCCTGTCTTGGTGGGGTCTGATGAATTTGACAAATGTCTTAGTAATGATAAATTTTCTCACGAAGAGTACAGTAATGGTGCACTTTCAATCTTGCAGTATCCATATGGTAAGTGTGATTCCACTTGGATTGAAAACGCTGTTTTTATTTTTCTGTTTATTTTAATGTATTAATTTTAAATAATAGAATTCAAATGCAAAGTAGTCAGTTGGAGGGTAGAAAATAAATATCTTGGGAGGCAGATATTGTGAATGGTGGCCAAGGGTACAAGGCTTCAAAGACAGATTGCCAGGGTTTTGCCACATGCTAGGCTGGGCACACCTAACTTACCTGTGTCTCTGTTTCTTCATCTGTAAAACAAAGGTATAGTAATCCTAATATCTATTTATTGGGTTGTGGTAAGGTCTAAATGAGATAATGCACAGTCTTAATTAGCACCATGCCTGGCAAATAGTAGTGTTCAGTAAGCATTAGTTCTTGTTATTGGCTCTTATTTAATAATGAGCTTATATAATATAGTCTATATAATATCAGTCTGTATAATGAAGAAGATAGGTGTTTCCCATAGAGCTATGTGAAAATGCTATAAAATGGGGTTATTTTAATTTTGTTTTCAGACGAGGAAAATTAGTACAAAAGTCAAGAATAGGTGAAATTTGACGTGAAACACATTCCTGTGTATTTAAAGTTAGAACATATTCAGATATGAAAGTTTTTTGAACAGTTGGATATAAAAAAGAAAATTGCTCAGATCTGCATTAGGCAAAAGCATAGACTCCTCATCAGTTACCCTAGATGATAAAACTGGGAAATTATTGTAGAATTTAAATTGATTTAACAAAAATCAGAGCTCTGAACTACAGACAGCTGTCTATCTGATATTGATCAAAATACAAGGTAAAAGAGAATTGTGTAATCTGCCCATGTGGTATAAAATAGAAGGTAAAAAGGACAGGCTGCTTTCTAGGACAAATTCATTTTGACAGCCTGAAAGGAACCAGAGAGGCACGGTGGAGATGTTTTCCTCGTCATGGTAAAATCTGATATTTTATTGATGCTAAATGAAAGTAAAGTTTCAAATCCGCAAAGGAGGTTTGAGTACTGTCTTAATTTTTTTTTCTTTTTTGCATTTAAAGGATTGAATTATTAATGAGATAATGAATGGAGTAGCCCTTAAAGGTTGTTTTTAGTCTTATTATTCAATAGAAAGATGTGCTAAAGAGGAGATGAAACTTTAGAAAAAGGAATTAATGTTAAAAGTCATAGGAGGGCTTCCCTGGTGGCGCAGTGGTTGAGAGTCCGCCTGCCGATGCAGGGGACGCAGGTTCGTGCCCCGGTTCGGGAAAATCCCACGTGCCGCGGAGCGGCTGGGCCTGTGAGCCATGGCCGCTGAGCCTGCGCGTCCGGAGCCTGTGCTCCGCAACGGGAGAGGCCACGACAAAGGCCACACCAGTCCAATAAAAAAAAAAAAAAAAAAAAAAAAAAAAAAAAAAGTCATAGGAAATTAGATAATTTTTAGCAATTAAAGGTGGAACTATATTGGTTTATCTTTTTTTAAAAAACACTTTTAATGTTTGTTGTTGAAGATAATGGTTATTACCTGCCATACTACAAGAGGGAAAGGAACAAACGCAGCACACAGATAACAGTCAGATTTCTCGACAACCCGAATTACAGCAAGAATATCCGCAAAAAGGATCCCGTTCTCCTCTTACACTGGTGGAAAGAAATAGTTGGAACCATTCTGTTTTGTATCATAGCAACAACTTTCATTGTGCGCAGACTCTTCCATCCTCATCCTCACAGAGTAAGACATTTTTTTAGAATCTCATTTTTTTCAAAGTGTTGGGACTATAGAAAACTTAGGGGGTGTGTGCGTGTGTGCGTGTGTGCATGTGAGGAGCAAGGGGTCCATTTCCTTAAGTTTTACCCTAAAATCATTGTTGCCCATACTCTTGCCTCCATGCCCTTGTCCCCTTCACTTCTCAACCCATTGCAGTCTGGCTCCACCCTGATCATTCCCTTTCCCTTTGACAAAGGAAATGCTGTTGTTTTATGTTCTTATAATGCATTTATTTTTCTCAATATTATTTATTCTTCAGTGTTTTGTAGCCTAATATTGTTAGCTAACTTCAATTCAGCTTTGTACTGAGAGTGATTTTTTTTCTCCCCCACCTATCAGCAAAGGAAAGAATCTGAAACTCAGTGTCAAACTGAAAATAAATATGATTCTGTCAGTGGAGAAGCTAATGACAGTAGCTGGAATGACATAAAAAATTCTGGATATGTATCACGGTATGAGTCTTTTCATAAAATGTATGTGTGCTGTAGCTTCTGGTGCTAACTGTTCAAATCCAGGAAGAAATGGCCTTAGATACAGAGAACGAATGGATGGTTCAGAAGGGAGAGGGGGAGTGGTGGGTGAAATAGATGAAGAACAGAATAGTTGTTCATTCAACATCTGCTTCTAAACCTCCAGTTATATGATAAATCACAGGGATTGTAATATACAACATAAGGAATATGGTTAATAATATTGCAGTAATTTTCTGTGGGGACAGATGATTACCAGACTTATCGTGGTGATCATTTCATAATGTATACAAATGGCAAATCATTATGTAATACACCTGAAACTTACACAATATTGTATGCCAACTGTATTTCACTTAAGAAGAAACAACCTCTAAACTAAGATATTGTTTAATTTTTTTTTTTAATGTATGACTAGGTAAATAAAACAGACATATTCCTCAAGTTACTTATACTGATTCAAGGTGGTATAGAAGGGGGATAGAAGTAGAGTGTTATAAAAGTTTAGAATTATAGCCACCATGTATGTCAATTATTTCTCAATAAAACTGGAAGGAAAAGAAAAAAAAGAATTACAGCCACCAAATTGAGTTGTTATTCAGATGACATAGTTATTGAGGGTCTACCATGTACTGGGCTTGGCATTAATACCAAATAATAATTTTTATGTATTGGAATATGGCATAAATTTCCTATGTTACTTAATTCTCAGTTATTTATTTCATCCTTATTCTGTCTAAAATAAGAAGCAGAAAACTGGGGAGAAATACACCAATAGAATAGATCATTTTTAAAACAGAAGAGGGAGTTGGGTTACTTAAAAAGCAGCCAATTCAAATAATTTAAAAGTAAAATAAAAGTAGATAATCTGTAAGCAAATCTGCCAGGTGTACAGATTTTGATGCTTTGTGGGACAAGGAATGGTGCTGCGGTTCAATTTTCTTACATGGATTATTGCTACTTTTCCCCTTCGTTTTGATATCATGCGTAGCACTTTCATGATACAGGGACAAGGAGAAGCTCTACATGAAACTTACTGCTTAATAGATATCTAGGGAAATGGCTTTATGACAGAAAAGATGGAAAATTGCAGCCAAAATGTGGGTTATTTTGATTATCTATGGACTTAATCTAAGCTGCATTCATACCATCTTCTCAAAAATTGAGAATTGGCTGTAATCCGTATGTTTTAGCAAAATGTACTAGGTGACTAGCAAGTGGTAAGGGCTTTAATACCCTTGCTAATAAAAATGCTGACTTATAGTGAGGGAGAGGAGAGGGGCCCGTCAACTCCATGGGCAGTTCAGTACCCAAGCCATTCGTTGTTCATTCAGCATCTTTCTGAACAGCTGTGCAGTATCTCAGGCTTTGGGAGAAATAAAAAGACTGGTCCTATCCCCTGGAGGAGCTTAAAGTCTACCGGGCAAGGTGATACTAGAGAAAACATAAACATTTAAGGAAAAAAGCCGTGAGTTATAAGTAACTAACTCTGGCTGTGATGATTCAAGAGGGCGTCATAATAAATCATGAGTAAGAGACAGGTGGAGATGGGAGGGGGGGAGTGGGGTATGGTGATTAAGCATATATTTGTAAGGCTTTTGTGAAGAGAATTGGAATAATGTACTCTAAAATTGAATTAGACTCAATTTTCCTTCCATTTTATTAACTATGAAGAGAACAGCTGATTGTTTTTATTTTTAAAAAATACAGGAGCTCTGTATAATACCTGATGTCTATTGAGTGCCTACTATGTTCTAGGCATTATTAAGGACATGAGCTCTGGATTCAGTCATGAATTTAAGTCCTAAGTTGGGACCTGAGGCAAGATGATACTTATATTTATAAAAGCTGTAATCATATATATAAGATGTTTCTCCTTTCAAAAGATATATCCATTTTCATATGAGTGTTTTCTTTAATGTAGGAAGATAATTCAATTGGCTCTCCAGGAGTAGGACAAGAACTTCATGGGCTTTTGCAGTTGGGGAGATGGATTTGTACTCAAGTACCTTGCCTAGCTATTCTTAGGGATACAGATCATTACTCTTCATTCTCTGTGAAGGTAATTGGCCCATGGAGGGTTGGGATCTATTGTCTCTCCTCCTTAACACCATGCTCTAAAGCTGAGCCAACCGCTAAATTAATATGAGTGTGCAAGTCATAAAGTAATAAAGTTAGCCTTATAAGGGACACCAAAGATCATCTAATTCAACTCCCCCTCACATGGCTGGAAGAATGTCTTCCACAGCACTCATGTATGCATTCATTCATTTATTAATTCATGCATTATTCGATAGATATTTGTTAGACCTTCTATTTGCCAGGTGAGCCCAGGCTTTGGAAATACAAAGAGAAAAAAGAATTCTTTCCTGCAGTCGAGGTCCCTACAATTCAGTAGCAGTGGAGAGAGAAAGCTGCTTATAAATAACTGCAAAATATTGAGACTATGTTTAAACAGTTCCAAGTAGTATGTGCAAAGTGCTATAAGAACATTAAGATAGGGGTCTAGGAAGGCCTTATAAAGATGGTGAGATGAGCAGAATGAAAGAAAAATAGAGTTTTTTTATTAAGTCCAAAGAAGTAGGGCATCCCACTGGAGCAAATAGCAGAAGCAAAAGCTCTGAAGTTGTGCGAGAGCCTGGTGCAAGTTGGCTGGAATATACAGAGCAGGTCAGAGAGGTCAACAGGGGAAATAGGCTACAAAGTGGAGGTCCATCTGTAAGTGCCAGATGGTGAGTTAGCTTCTGTCCAAACACCTTTGGTGATGAGCACACTGACTCCTGAGGCACCCCAGCGAATTTCAGATAGCTTTGGTTCCTAGAGAAGGTTTCTGGCTAAAAACGTACATAAATGTAATGGGACTGATTAAATCTTTTCCATAAAATATACAGGCACTGGCATAAGATTAAAATACATTTTGTACTTGAATATAGAATGCCACAAGAGGTAAAAGGTTAGAGAACTAAGGATAAACTGTTTTGATGGATGATGGAAAGTATTGAATAGGACAGAACAGTACTAAAATTGCTGTAAGAATAAGTGATTAACAAGTGATTCCCCATTAAGCAGAAGTTTTTTAATTTTTTATAAAATTCTCAGGGGCAAAATTAAAATGTGTTTGCTTCATTTATACAGACAGAAAAGCAAAGAATGCTATTAGAATTTAAACTGCACTCTATTAAAATAAGTTCTAGGAAACTTAGTTTATACATTTTTACATATCATAAAATAAGATTGAACTATTAGTACAAAATTTAAAACTATTACAAACTTTTTAAAATTTACTTTTTTTTTTTTTTTTTTTTAAAGCTATCTAACAGATTTTGAACCAATTCAGTGCATGGGTCGTGGAGGGTTTGGAGTTGTCTTTGAAGCTAGAAACAAAGTTGATGACTGCAATTATGCTATCAAGAGAATCCGTCTCCCCAACAGGTAATGGATGGTACTTTTAGTAAACTTGGAGTTAGGACTGTATTATCTAATCTCATAGGCAATATGTCCTTACTATACTCCATAGAGACTATAGAAAACAGAGTTTCTGACCTTCTGAATCTTACGTTCTCAGTGTTACCAGGTAACTGGCTATCTTTTAAAAATGTCATCTACTTCGACCGCTTTGTATCTACTTAAAAAATATGCCCTTGTTTTTGATTCTTAACAACTCAGGGCATTCCCATAGTGAATTTTAATAACTATAGACTTTAATACATAGCACCATTTAAAAATAATCTATATTTATTGTGGAAAATAAGCAATAGTATTAAAACAAAAACCAATCCGTGTCTACTCTACCCAGTAATAAACACTTTTAACATTTTAGGGTATTTTCTTTTGATTTTTTTTTTTTTTTCTGGTCATAAATTTACCTAGTTCGTAGCACAGTTATCAATACAATACAGTTTTATCTATTGCTTCCTTCATTGTATCCTCAGTGTTTTCCTTCCTATTAAGAGTATGTTATTAAAATGCTAAAATATATTGAAAGTGTTTTATGACTGGAAAATAGTCCAATTAATACTTGTGCCATGTCTCATTTAACCATTTCTTATTTTTAAATATTTAGGTTTCCAACTTGTTGCAATTAAAAATAACTTTGGGGACTTCCCTGGCAGTCCATTAGTTAGGACTCCGTGCTTCCACTGCACGGGGCATGGGTTTGATCCCTGGTCAGGGAACTAAGATCCTGCATGCCTCTCGGCACGGCCAAAAAAAAAAAAAACTTGGCATTGTTCATCTTTTTTTTTTTTGCGGTACGCAAGCCTCTCACTGTTGTGGCCTCTCCTGTTGCGGGGGACAGGCTCCCCGCGCGCGAG
>NW_006793745.1:99177-108495 GCF_000442215.2 Lipotes vexillifer
TACGCAAGCCTCTCACTGTTGTGGCCTCTCCTGTTGCGGAGCACAGGCTCCGGACGCGCAGGCTCAGCGGCCATGGCTCACGGGCCCAGCCGCTCCGTGGCATGTGGGATCTTCCCGGACCGGGGCACGAACCCTTGTCCCCTGCATCGGCAGGCAGACTCTCAACCACTGCGCCACCAGGGAAGCCCTGTTCATCTTCTATATAAAATTTTGATCACGTCTGTTTCCTTAGGATAGATTCCTAGAAGTGGAATTTTGGGCTCAGAACAGTGTGATGCTTAAGATAATGGGCTTTCAGTTACACCGTCCTTTTCATCTATTGTGGAAGCCTCCTCTGGATTCTTGATTAAATGTGCACTAATTTCTGGGCTGTCTTCCTAATTAGCAGCATAAACATGCTGTCCAACAGATAGGGACATAGGAATGGGACAGTCTGAGTACTGTGGGACTAATTCTTTTCTTTGGTGTATAATTTTTGAGTAGTTTAAATACTCATGTGTACAAAGTACCACATAGGATATAAAATTAAGAAAGGCTTCTGCCCTCAAGAATCTATAACTATTTGAGACCTTTGTATATATACTCAAATAACTGCAAAGCCAGGAAGATTGTGACTTGTGGTTTAGTTTAGTAAATAGCTTCTCATGAAGAAAGTGCAGAGGTAGCCGAAAGGTAGTCAAGGAAAGCAAGCCTTGTGGTGGTGGTGTTGTCTGCACCGTGTTCAGGGGTAACCTGTCCCTTGGTGGACACATGTAGGGGAGGGATGGCCAAGTACATGAAGTGGCCTGAGCATAGGCTCTAGGCACACATTTGCAGGGGATGTAGAGGTTACTGAGGATTCTGGCACAAGTGGAGCAAGGGTAAGAATGGAGGGGAGGGACTTCCCTGGTGGTCCAGTGGTTAAGACTGCCCTTCCAACACAGTGGGCATGGGTTCAGTCCCTGGTTGGGGAACTAAGATCCCACAAGCCACACTGTGCAGCCAAAAAAAGAAAGAGAGAGAATGAAGGGGAGTATGGAAGAAAGATGGCAAAGATTGGTTCCAGCACCTTAGATGCCAAGCAGAGGAGTTTAGATTTTATTCCATAGACAGTTGTGCCTTTGAGCAGAAGAATGACGTGATCAAAGTGGAGGTGGTATGTAGTAAGAGACAAGCGTGTTCATTAGGAGATTTTTTTTTTTTTTTTGCAGAAGTTCAGTCCTAAGATACAGAGCATTAGTGCAGCAGAAGTGGAGATGGGTGAGGAAGGAATGAGTGTCAGGAATTAAAAAGGAGGAGCTGATAGGATTTGGTCACTGAATATGGAAAATTCAGAAACCTACCAGGATTCTCAGGGTGGGACCATTAACAGTAATGAAACACAGAGAGAAAAGTGGGAGTAGCTGACTGTCTCTTGGGGACGGAAGAGGATATAACTTATATTTATTATGTTGTTTCAGGTGATGGTGGGATCCCTAGAATGTGAGCTTAGATCCATCAGAAAAGCTGTCAAAGCAGAAGATCAAATCCAGATGCTTTTCTGGTTAAACATCATTGCCTATGATATTCAGTAGTTGAGGCTTTAAACAGACAAAGGTGCTTGTACAGGCCTTTTGGATTGTTGTATGTACCTTGTCGGGCTGGCCCTTCTCCATCCTCCTGAGCTGCCAGGCTGAGCTCTCTTTTCTGAATACTTCACTTCCACCTATTCACCCCCCTATTAATTAACAAGCATTAAGCAATTATCTTCAAGGGTCTTTAGTCATTCATTTTTAGTCAGCTAAGAACTCTTTATTTGAATGGATAGACGTACTTGTAAGCATTTATTTCTGGAAGCAAAAAGAAATACTATAAATACATATTTTTTTCTAATACAAGACTTATTTACTCTTTGGCTTCTTAGAATTATGCCACTAGGCTGACTCGTCTGTTCCCCATTTTAGAACAAGGGAGAATTTTATTTTATTGTTTTGTACTGTCTTTGGATATGATTGCTTCTTCAGATCAGAGCAACTTTCAGTGTCTTCATTGTTTCTCTGTTTCAGGGAATTGGCTCGGGAAAAGGTAATGCGAGAAGTTAAAGCCTTAGCCAAGCTTGAACACCCAGGAATTGTCAGATATTTCAATGCTTGGTTGGAAGCACCACCAGAGAAGTGGCAAGAAAAAATGGATGAAATTTGGCTGAAAGATGAAAGGTAACTTGGTTAGACATAGACTTAAAAACTGGTATTTATTTCAGGCTAGTTTTTGGCTTACATGAACAAAATATCCTTTCTATAACTTTAGAGATGATTTTTTTAAAGAAAAATAGCAGCAGATTACTGTTTCTGTCATCATGTTTTGGAACATTCTCTAGTCACTTGTTAAGTGAAAAGTTGATTTAGTTTTTAGAACATGAACTTTTTTTCCTTTTTTGTCCAGAACATGAATTGCTAAAATCATTGGTAGATAGAGCTCTATGACTTATAATTCACTGAAGGATTTACAGTAGGCTTTCTCAATAAGAGATATTGTCTGCTTTTGTCTCCATTTTTTTCGTTGTTGTTGTTGTTGTTGCGGTACCCGGGCCTCTCGCTGTTGTGGCCTCTCCCGTTGTGGAGCACAGGCTCCGGACGCGCAGGCTCAGCGGCCATGGCTCACGGGCCCAGCCGCTCTGCGGCATGTGGGATCTTCCCGGACCGGGGCACGAACCCGTGTCCCCTGCATCGGCAGGCGGACTCTCAACCAGTGTGCCACCAGGGAAGCCCTCCATTCTGTATTTTAAATTTTCATTTAGTTTCTTAGTAGTTAGCAATTTACAACTCCTTTCTAAAGTAGTTTTAAACTATTTGCAGTTAAAACTACAAGAACTTGGGACTTCCCTGGTGGTCCAGTGGTTAAGACTTTGCCTTCCAATGCAGGAGGTGTGGGTTCAATCCCTGGTCTGGGAGCTAAGATTCCACATGCCTCGCAGTCAAAAAAAAAAAAAAAAACAAAACCCCCAAAAAACATAAAACAGAAGCAATATTGTAATAAATTCAATAAAGACTTTAAAAAATGGGCCACATCAAAAAAACAAAACATGAACTTATGGGAATTCCCTGGTGGTCCAGTGGTTAGGACTTCTCACTTTCACTGCCAAGGGCGCAGGTTCGATCCCTGGTCGGGAAACTAAGATCTCGCAAGCCGCATGGCGAGGCCAAAAACCAAAAAGCATAAAAAACCATGAACTTAGTTAACCTGAAGATAATTCCCATGTTAAATATGCTATTCTCTAGGAAGGAAGGCCCTTTTAAAAACTACTCAATGAGAACCAAAAGGGAGCCGGCTACAAATAGACTGTTTAGTAAAGAGCTGGAGTAAAATTCCTGCCTAAAAGTACCAAACACAACCCTAGATCCACATGAGGTACCTAGTTACAGTGACACTTATATACACAGCCAGTAGCCAAACCACAGAAGGACCAGGTGAAGTGACCCTGTGTCTCAAGCCCTAATTGGGATGGGGGCTTCCGAATCACAGCCACCAAGGGGTCTGGCCTTGGTCTTCCTTTGTGCTTTGTGTTTTGCACATAGGCCTTGGCTGTTCTGGGCATGACAGTCCCAGATAACTGTTTCCAGTTTAAAACCAAGATTTCCGATTCAGGAATGGATGGGCTGTGATGTTCTTTGTCTCGTGTGGCATGTTTTCATTGAATTTCCATGTTGTCACTTGCTAACTGGCTTTATTATAGTTGAAGCTTTGGAGACAAAGCATGTAGTTACAACACTGTAAGTCAGCTGCACTTCATTAAAAATACATCAGTCAAGGGCTTCCCTGGTGGCGCAGTGGTTGAGAGTCCGCCTGCCGATGCAGGGGACACGGGTTCGTGCCCCGGTCCGGGAGGATCCCACATGCCGCGGAGCGGCTGGGCCCGTGAGCCATGGCCGCTGAGCCTGCGCGTCCGGAGCCTGTGCTCCGCAGCGGGAGAGGCCACAAGAGTGAGAGGCCCGCGTACCGCAAAAAAAAAAAAATACATCAGTCAATAAATAAGCAAACAAAGGATGTGGCTCACGTAGTTTAATCAACACGTATTCACTCTCATCCCTTTGTCCTTCTCCCACTCTTAGCACAGACTGGCCGCTCACCTCTCCTAGTCCCGCGGATGCGCCATCCGTTAAAATATGCAGAATGGATCCTTTCTCTACAAAGGAACGCATTGAAATCATAGCCCCTTCTCCAAGGAGCAGTAGGTCTTTTTCGGTCGGGATTTCCTGTGGCCGGACAGGTTCATCCAAGAGCCAGTTCTCTCCACTGGAATTTTCCGGAATGGACCACAGAGACACGAGTGAGTCGGTGGACGCGGTGTGCAACCTCCAGGACAGCTGCCTTACAGACTGCGAGGGGGAAGACGGTACTAGGGATGGCAACGATGAGGGACACTCTTTTGAACTTTGTCCTTCTGAAGCTTCCCCTTATGTAAGGTCAAGGGAGCGAACCTCCTCTTCTATAGTATTTGAAGATTCCGGCTGTGATAACGCATCCAGCAAAGAGCCCAAAACGAACCGACCGCCTATTGGCAACCATTGTGCTGATAAACTAACTGCAGTCCAGCATTCCAGTAGCAAGTCTTCCTCGGAACCTACTTTGTCTATTTCTCCTTCAAGACCGACCACTTTAAGTTTAGATCTCACTAAAAACTCTGTGGAAAAACTCCAACCCAGTTCACCAAAGGTGTATCTTTACATCCAGATGCAGCTGTGCAGAAAGGAAAACCTCAAAGACTGGCTGAACAGCCGCTGCACCATTGAGGAAAGAGAGAGGAGCGTGTGTCTGCACATCTTTCTGCAGATCGCGGAGGCGGTGGAGTTTCTGCACAGCAAAGGGCTCATGCACAGGGACCTCAAGGTCTGTTTTTGTGGAACATCACCCAAGGGTTTCAATGTGTTTTTTTTTTTTCTATTAAAGTCATTTATTTTATTTATATACTTATTATTTTTATTGAAGAACAGTTGATTTACAATGTTGTGTTAGTTTCAGGTGAACAGCAAAGTGATTGAGTTTTATATATATATATACATATTCCCAGTTGAAAAGCTATGTGTTCTGTTCATTCTGACCTATCGTTGAGCCTAATGTTAAACCTTCTAGGCCCTCTAACCTTTTTGTATTTTGGTCACGTGTTTGTCACGTATCAGTCTCAGCATAGCTGCCAGAAGTTCCCAGGGCTCCATGTTTTAAGTCTTTTGGAGGTGTTGGGGAGAAAAGTATCACTTTCCCCTGCTATTGATCAGAAGTCCTGGGTTTTCTTCTTTTTTTTTTTTTTTTCATTTAAATGAGCTTTTTTTTTAAATTAATTTTTATTGGAGTATAGTTGATTTACCTGGTTTTCTTCTAATCGATAAGCCAGGAACACATATGCGTCCCTAAACCAGTCGGCTGGCCAGAGGCTGGGATTATGCTGATTGGTGGATGCAAGTTCTGGATGCAACCTCCAGATAACATCCTGTATGAGCCATGGACTTGCTGCCCAGAAGAAGAGAGTTCCCAAAGTCACATCAGGATACTTCTGGTGGAAGCATAGGGGGATGGAAAGATGCTGGAGAACCAAAAAAAAAAAAGTCTGTTAGTGTTGGGTAGATAACAGCTGACAGCAGAGCACGGAGAGGGGAGGAAAGATGAAATTTAAGGCAGTCTAATCCTGTCTCTCTTACAAGGTTATTTGAGGGAAAGTAGGAGGGTATCACCGTAGATGTTGGTTATATGCAATAACTTCATGGTTTCAAAGTCCATACTGTATGATGGCACTTTGGAGTTTTGAAATAAAATGTTTTTTGTCTGGCAGTATTTGAAGGCCAGTGAAAGTCAATTTTGTGAGCTAAATGGCTTCCTTTTCCCTTATTTCAAGGGCTATGAATGGTGGTCATGTGGGCTGAGAGTAGGCTCTAGGGAAAGACGATGTATTTCATGTAGGAGATTTTGGGTTTGAGGAGCCCGTGGTTAGATGTATCTTATGAACAGTTGCATATGAGAGTTTAGAACTCGGGACGGGGGTTGTGGGGTATATGGGAGCCTGTGAGTATTAGAAGAGGCAACACAAGATTGTAGTTAAGAGCTCTTATTCTCCTTGACAGCCTACATTCCCCTCTCAGACACAAGCCCAAGGATCAGTCTGTTTCGTTCATTCACTAAATAGTAGTGCTTAGCTGCCGCTGGGCAAGAATTGGTCACATGGCAGTGGAGCAGAAGTCCTTTTCTCATGGAGCCAGACTGCCTGTGTTTGAATCCCTGCTCCACCCCTTACTAGCTGGGTAACCTTGGGCAACTTACTTAACTTCTCTGGGCCTCAGTTTTCACATCTGTGAAATGAGGGACCAGTAGGACTAAAAGCGTTCTATTACATGAGTTAATAGTAATGAACTACTTAGATGAGCTTCTGGCTCATTGCAAGTGCTATATATGCATCTGCTATTATTATTATTATTATTATTATTATTATTATTATTAATTATTATCATGGCTTAGGTCATAAACGTAGAGGAGCTTGCCAAGGGAGAGTATATAGAATAATGAGATTGAGGTTTAAGTACCCTAGACCCTAGGGAATGTGAATCTCTAAGGATTTATTTAAATAGATGTTCAGGGACTTCGCTGGTGGCGCAGTGGTTAAGAATTCACCTGCCAATGCAGGGGACACAGATTTGAGCCCTGGTCCGGGAAGATCCCACATGCCGTGGAGCAGCTAAGCCCGTGCGCCACAAATACTGAGCCTGCGCTCTAGATCCCGCAAGCCACAGCTACTGAAGCCCTTGTGCCTAGAGCCTAGAGCCGCAACAAGAGAAGCCACCGCAATGAGAAGCCTGGCACCACAACAAAGGGTAGCCCACGCTCACCGCAACTAGAGAATGCCCGTGCACAGCAACGAAGACCCAACACAGCCAAAAAATTAATAAATAAAATTTAAATAAATAAATAGATGTTCAATAAATATTCACTCCCTTTGCTACCCTTGCCTCTTCTTTACTCACAGTACTTGTCGAGCATCGAAGGATAGTTTTTATTTTCATATTAGCCCATTGTAAAGAGAAACATGCTTGAGAATATCTGGTGTCTTGTATTTATTTTCTGTAGTCATTTAAACAATTCTCTTCACTTTCTCGCCTTCTCCATACACACCCACCATGCTTTTGTCTGTTTCATTTTTTTCCAGCCTTCCAACATATTCTTTACAGTGGATGATGTGGTCAAGGTCGGAGACTTTGGATTGGTGACTGCAATGGACCAGGATGAAGAAGACCAGCTGGTTCTGACCCCAATGCCAGGGTACGCCAGACACACAGGACAAGTGGGGACCAAGCTGTACATGAGCCCAGAACAGGTGAGCCTTTCGTTTTCCTTCTGAGGAATAAATAGATTTTTAATTAATCTATTTTTAATTAAAAATAGATTTTTAATGACGAATAAATAGATTTTTAATTAATTAATTAATTAAATTAGGATTTTTTAATGAATTAATAGATTTATTAATTTTTAATAATAATTTTTAATTAATTAATTAGATGTGCGCCATGCATCTCCGTCCGTGCTGTGTTTAAAATACCCAATAAAATAAAAGCTGAAAAGGATGAAAACTGGCAGAAGTGTTCCACAGGCAACACAGCTAGGGTACAATTCCACAACATGGATTGGGGTGTGGAGGAAGAAAAATACTAAAAATGCATGAAATGTGCTCACCCTCTGAAGCGGAACCTGACAGCAACCAGAAACTTAGAATGAGATTTTGAATGTCCTCCTCCCAAACTTAATTGTCATTCACCCTGTGTGAACTATGCAGGAACTGTTTTCAGAGCCAGCTGGAGGTAGTGTTCTAAGCTGTTCTCTACAGTAATCCACAGGCAGCTTCCAGAACATACCATGGCAGGAAATAAAGGTGGACAGGCTGAGCTATGTTGCCTTGTGGGATGCTTAGTCTTCCAAGGAAAAGCTCCATAAACTGAACAGAGACTAGAAGAGTGGTGGGAGCAAGGCATCCTGGGAGCTTCAGCACAGCATCCCTGGCCACCACTACGCTGATGGTATTCACAAGCTTACATGTGCTTAGATTGGCGGTTCTCAGACTTTCTGATCAATGCCTGTTCATACTTGTAAACATGATAGAGAGCTCAAGAATTTTTCTTAAGGAATTTTATCCATCAGTATTGGCCATATTAGAGATTAAAACAGAAATTTGTAAAATCTTTAATTCAGTTAAAAATGACGGTATTAAATCTATCACATCTTCAAGATATTTTCTGAAAAATAAATATTTTCCGAAAGAAAACTAGTGAGAAGAGTGGCCTTTACTTACATTTTTGTAAAGCTCTTTAGTATCTGGCTTAAAAGAGATTTCGTATCTGCTTTTCCATTTAATCCCTTGCACTATGTTATTTTGGTTGAAGTATATGAAGAAAGTCTGACTTCGCATAGATAGTTGGAAAAGGAGGAATATTTTAATACCATTTTCAGGTATTTGTGGGGATTCTTCTTTGACAGCATATCAAAATACAATAAGCAAAAGTTGCTGAAGAGTCATTTGCCCTGAATCTAAAACCATAGCAGTGAACATTTTGTATTCTGTTATTTTAACATGCGTTCGTCCATTTTGCACATTGAATGGACCTTTGACCCACGCATGATTTTATAAAATTGTGCATTGGTCATTTGGAAACTATTGGTTCCCTAAGTTATGCATCTTTTCCAAAAATTGTCACAGTTCACTATACAGTATTAAAAAAATCACTCTGGTTAATATCACCACCAATCTCACCAGAAAAGGCTTTAATCATTAGGAAGCTGTCAGGTTCCCAGTGATGGACACAAATTTTCCAAAATTCTGACATTCACTTCCAAACTCAACTTTTATTTTTGGCAACAAATACTGTCAGTCTTCCTTGAAGTTCCATCCTCACTTTGTTCATCTTTAAGAAAATATCTGTAAGGTATCCAAGTATGAATAACCACAGTTTGTCTACCAGTTGTTCTTTCAAGTCAAAATGGAGCTCTATGAAAAGAGCATCTGGTTCATATAGTAACTCAAACAATTGCACAAATGCTTTCTCTTGAGACAACCATTGTACTTCGGTGTGGAGCAGAAATGCTTTATGAATACTGCCCATTTTGTCACACAGAATATTAAAAAAATGCATACCTAAGGGGGAAGATATAATAAAATTAATAATTTTTACTGCTTCAGCAAGGACATTTTAAGTGAAACTGTCTTCCTTCCTGCCTCCCTCCCTCCTTCCCTCCCTCCCTCCCTCCCTTTCTTCCTTCCTTTCATTGAAGAACATAATTACTACTAGTATGGTTCGGTGCTGCTGCCTTGGTTCATGCTAAGGGTCA
>NW_006793745.1:108701-112463 GCF_000442215.2 Lipotes vexillifer
TCAGCAGTGCAAATGTCAACACAGTGAAAAGACAAATCATGTCTTAGAATTATTATGGAAACAGTCTTGACTTTGTAGACCTCCTGAAAGGGTGTTGGAGTCCCCAGGGATCCATAGACCACACTTTGAGAACTGATGGATTAGTTTATCTTTGGAAGGTCATATCAGAGACCAGTCATAGGAACTGGCCTTTATTTTACTGTGGTACAGTATCCTTTTAGACTTCTTGAGTTGTTTGCATTATTCAAGTGTTTTCTTTTTTATGCGTAAATTTTATTTTTTTATTTAATTAAAGAAATTTTTTAATAGAACCCTATACTTAGACATCTTGAATTTCAAGATAAGGGAAAAATAGTGCAAGTGTTTAGGTACGATAAAAAAGCACGTTACAGCTTAAAGAGCTTGTTTTCTATAACACTCAACCCTGGAGGACAATAAATCACCATTTACAGTTTGGATGAAAAATAGCTGTGACCCACAAATCATGTTTCTGGCCATAAAGTTATTCATATAAAAGAAATTAGGCATTTTTAGATAGGTAAGAGTTAAAAAAGAATCTCTTAAGTGAAAAAAGCCAGGGGCAGAAATGTGTGTATAGTGTGTAAAGGAGGGAAAGATAGCTATATATTTGCTTATGTTTATATAAAGAGCTCTGGAAGGATGTACAGGAAACAAATAGTTTTGGGGGCGGTAGGTAGAGGGGAAGTGACTGGTGGGAACTGGTCAGATAAGGGATGGACAGGAGGGAAGCTTGACTGTATACTTCTTTTTGAATCATGTGAATGTGTTACCTATTAAAAGTGAGTTTAGGGCTTCCCTGGTGGCGCAGTGCTTGGGAGTCCGCCTGCCGATGCAGGAGACGCGGGTTCGTGCCCCGTTTTGGGAGGATCCCACATGCCGCGGAGCCTGCGCGTCCGGAGCCTGTGCTCCGCAAATGGGAGAGGCCACAACAGTGAGAGGCCCGCATAACGCAAGAAAAAAAAAAAAAAAAAAAAAGAATAAAAGTGAGTTTAAGAAGGGAAACATGTGTTTTGGATGTTTCAGTGACTTAGAGATTTTGCTGTTAGGAATATCACTGTGATAACCATCCCTGTGTACAAATCTCTGTCTGCATTTCCATCTACCCTGGGGTGGATGAAATTTAAATAGAACCATTAAGTGGTAGTAACCATTTATTGCCAGGTTGCTTTCTTGAAGGTGTGTTAGTTAATATTCTCCAGATAGTGTATGAGGTGTCCTTTTCACAGTACCCCTGTAAACTCTGTTTTGAACATATTTTCTTTGAATACTTCCCAGACCCCAGTAACAGGGAAGGGAAGGGAGGAAGATGGTGTAGCCTGATGCAGTCACTGGAACTTCCCACCTGATAGTCTATAAGCAGAAAGGCAGGCTGGGTCTCAGAAGGAACCAGGGAGACAGGTACCAAGTGTAGATTAGAGAGGGGGTTGTAAAGGGTTCCTCATCCCTGACAAATACCTTGTGATCCCCCAAAGGGAGGGCTTCCTTGGCCTTTGCCAAGTGTCATTATGTGCCTAGAGTCATTTTCCCAAATAAAAGGGTTCTTCTGAGTCCCCAGGAGGTCACTTTTAATTTGAATGAGGCTTTGTTTAATAGAGTAGTTGGGTTGTAATTCATTTGTTCATTTTAACAAGTAAGTGTTTATTGAGGGCCTTCTCTGTACTTAGCCCAGTGCTGGATGGTGAGAATTCAAAAGAAGCAGTTCCCTTCCCTCCAGGACTTTATAATCTAGTTGTGAAGAATAAGAAATAACACACATGAAAAATACAGCCAAGAATGCAGTGAAGTCCGTAATTAAGTGCCATAATGAGGGCTAACCACGGTTGATTAGTGGTTTGGAGTAATGAAGATTTTCTCATAAAAATAGGTGAGGACTAAGATGGTTAGAAATGAGAGATTTGCTTTAGATAGTGCTTGCTTTGAAAAGCTTCACCCCAGGGGTAGGGGGAGCAGCTTTTCCGGGCTCCTGGCTCCAGGTTTCCTCTGGGCCTATTTTACTGATGCATATCTCAGAGCTATACCTGGGCTTCCTTCTGTAATGCTGAGTACTTTAATTACTCTTGCTGTGGTGAATTGAAGAAAAGAGGCTTGAGAGATGATTAACTCTTTGCTAACATTTCTACGTACACTTAGATTCACTGATGCCGTATTATCCGTTGTACTATCTCCGTGAATGTTTTCCTAATATTTCTTCTTTATTTGGGATTTCAGATTCATGGCAACAACTACTCTCATAAAGTGGACATCTTTTCTTTAGGCCTCATTCTATTTGAATTGCTTTACCCATTCGGCACTCATATGGAGAGGGTCACGGTAAGTGTTCCCCCCTCAAAAAAGGCAGAAAAAGAAAATATTAAATCTTAAATTCACAAAAGAAAGGGTTTTAGAAGAGTAACGTACTCCTAATACCAGCAGACTGGTTGACGTAGAAGAGGTCACGTGAGTGACACAGAAAGGATTTGTAGACTATTTGCGTCCACAGAGAGCTCAGTCTTCAAAAATTGTTGAGTCGAGTTGTCTGTTCCTTGTTGTTGCTTACATTCATCATAACTTAACAGTATCTCGCACTCAAATTTGTAATAAGTGCAAAGCGCAGGGTAAGGGAGTGAGGGTGACGGTGTTGGTTGGTCAGAGAAGAATTTTCCAGAGGACAAGTGGCCATACACACACACTTAAAAGGTGGCAAACTAAGCATGATTAGGTTTTTTTTTTCCCTCTCAAAATAAACCAAGATGATGGCCTTTAAGGAAAACAGTACTGAAAGTCTTTTAAAAGTAGACCTCTGGGCTTCCCCAGTGGCGCAGCGGTTGAGAGTCCGCCTGCCAATGCAGGGGACACGGGTTTGTGCCCCGGTCCGGGAGGATCCCACGTGCCGCGGAGCGCCTGGGCCCGTGAGCCATGGCCGCTGAGCCTGCGCGTCCGGAGCCTGTGCTCCGCAACGGGAGAGGCCACAGCACTGAGAGGCCCGCGTAACGCAAGTAGACCTCTGTCACATTCTTCCCCATACTTCATAAGTGGTTACCCTCCACTCTTCCAGCTGTTGTCCCTGTACTTACTTCTGTATTTCCACAGTTTATGTCCTTATCACCATTTCTTAATTTATCAGTGTTAGACCTTATCTGTTGACTCCTGGCCACGGTAGAACAGGATGTAGTTCTCACATAGAACCAAAAGGACCTACCAAGTGTTCTATACAATAAATAGGAAAAAAAGAAAATAATTTAAAAATCAAAGTGGCTAAATTTCAGAATACCAGAGGTAAAGGCACTGAAAGCTTCCAGAAAGGAAAATAAAACAGGCCCAACGTATGTTAAAGGATCAGGAATCATATGGCATCAAAATTTAAGTAGTTATGGGGAATTCCCTGGTGGTCCAGTGGTTAGGACTCCGCGCTTCCACTGCAAGGGACACGGGTTCGATTTCGATCCCTGGTCAGGGAACTGAGATCCCACATGCCTCACGGTGTGGCCAAAAATAAATAAATTAAAATAAATTTTAAAAAACAAAGTATTTTTAAAAAAATTTGTGTAGTTATAAGGACATCAAAAGACACTATCAAGAAAGTGAAAATAGGGCTGCCCTGGTGGTGCAGTGGTTAAGAATCCGCCTGCCAAAAAAAAAAAAAGAATCCACCTGCCAATGCAGGAGACATGGGTTCGAGCCGTGGTCTGGGAAGATCCCACATGCCACGGAGCAACTAAGCCCATGTGCCACAACTACTGAGCCTGCACTCTAGAGCCCGCG
>NW_006793745.1:113963-133142 GCF_000442215.2 Lipotes vexillifer
CCAAAAAAAAAAAAAAAAAAAAAAAAGAAAGAAAAGCAGATAACATTCTGATGCCTGATTTTTTAATATAGGGTATCTTGGACCTGTTACATTTTCGTTTCTGGAATCTTTAGGGCTTTAGTTTTATCAGTGCTCGGTAGTTGTGGCTCGCGGACTCTAGAGCGCAGGCTCAGTAGTTGTGGCGCACGGGCTTAGTTGCTCCGTGGCATGTGGGATCTTCCCGGACCAGGGCTTGAACCCGTGTCCCCTGCATTGGCAGGGGGATCCTTAATCACTGCGCCACCAAGGAAGCACTGTACTGTTTTTTGCAGGAGTTCCTTACTTGTTATTCTGACTTTCCTAAGTCCTTTATTTTGACAATCCAATTTTTACTGTCCAAGATTGTTCCGTTTTTATAGTATTTCACTCTGTTTACATGAATTCAGTATCTTCACATTGCTGAGAATCTCAATTACATGTATGTATATATTTTAAGTTTTCTTCCCCCTATATTGTCTCTTTCCTCTGGGTATTTTTTTTTTTTAACTTTCTGTTTTGAAATTATTATAGATCCACAGGAAGTTGCAAAGACAGAGAGATAGCCTCCACCCACTTTCTGCTGACAGTTACATTTGACATAATTACAGTACAACACAAACTTGACATTGGTACCGTGTATGTATGTAGTTCCATGTTATTTTATTTCAGTACAGGTTTGTGTAACCACCACTGCAATCCAGATACAGAACTGTCACATCAACACAGAAAACTCCGTTTTGCTACCCCCTTATAGTCACACTTACTTCCCTCCCTACCAGCATCTCTGAGTCTTTTAATGATTTGTGTGTGTGTGTGTTTCTCATGCTGATAATCCTTAGCTGTCCATTCATATTTAAGAATAGGGCTCTTGGAGAATTCCCTGGTGGTCCAGTGGTTAGGACTCGGCGCTTTCCCTCCTGGGTCCCGGGTTCGATCCCTGGTCGGGGAACTAAGATTCCTGCAAGCCGCGCAGCACAGCCAAAAAGAACAGAAGAAAAGGGAAAAAAGGAAGAAGAAAAGGGCTCTAAAATGGTGACTAGAAGTGGACATCACTGTAGGGGTTACGATCCAGTTCTTACTTTGGGGTGGGGGGCGCAGAACTCCCACATGTCAGCATCTATAGGCCTTTCCTCATTTTCTGCAGAGAATAAGCTCTCATTCTCCTGCCTGAGAAAGAGTCGGGATGGGGTGTGGAGAGTTCTTACTGTTTCACATGCAGATCTTCACTGCATCCTTCTGTGTTGCATGCCCACCCCCGACTCATCCTTGTTCTATCAGCCCTAAATCTGGAATGCCTGGGTTCCGTTTCTCCAGAGAGCAAACCTATGTGTTATATGGGGATATATCACTCCGTCCGTATACAGACCTTTCGACAGCTCTCCTGCTGCCATCCTTGAGCCTCACCCCCATGTCCAGCAGGTTCTGCTCAGCTAATCAGTTCCCTCTTTGTTGGCTTTATCCCTCACAGGCAGCCTGGTTTACTTTCCTCTGTTCTGCTAAAGAAGTTGCTATGCTTCCACTGCTTTCTCTCTTTCAAAAATGTAATCTATTCTTCCATTACAGTCATCCTTATAGACTTACAGTACGTTTTACCTTCCTTGGCAGTTGTTTTAGTGAAAATGCTTACTAGAAATATAGTAGAAAATCTGCCATGTTTAGCCAGAACCCCTCTGAAATTCCATTAGTAAATGTAAAAGAGACTATTCAGTGATTTGACCAAGATCTTTTTTTTAATTAATTTTATTGAGACATAATTTACATACATACAACACACCCACTTTGTACATTTTTATGAGTTTTGACACATTTATCACCACATAATCACCACTACATTCAAAATATAGAACATTTGTATCACCCCAGAAAGTTGCCTTTTTCTCCTTCCCAGTCAGTCCCCTGTCTTTCCAGGCTCCACCTGGATCCCAGGCAACTGCTGATCTGTTTTCTGTCTTTTCTAAAGTTTCGTATAAGTTGAATCATACATGTCTATTCTCTTTTGTGTCTGCCGCCTTTGACTCACTATAAAGTCAGTAGTTCCTTCCTTTTTATTAATATTCCATGGTATATATACCACAGTTCATGTGTCCAGTTACCTGTTGAGAAACATTTACGACTAAAGTTGCTGTGAACATTTGTGAGCAAGTCTCTTTGTAGACGTATATATGTATCCTTAGTCTCGGGTAATTACGAGGTAGGATTGATAAGCTCTGTGGTAAGTGATTTAACTTTATAAGAAAGTGTCATTTTATATCCTCACCAGCAGCGTAGGAGAGACCTAGGTCCTCCACATACTCAACACTTATGTTTCAGTCTTTACATTTTTAGACATTCTGATAGGGGTATAATGGAGGCATACTGTGGTTTAAGTTTGCATTTCTCAGATAACTAATGACCTTGACCGTCTTTTCAAGTCCTTTGCCAAGTATATGTATTGTGACTAATTTATTCCAGTCTGTGGCTTGCCATTTCATTTTCTTAATGGTGTCTTTCACAGGGTAGCAGATTTTAATTTTAAAGTTCAGCCTACCATTCTTTTCTTTTATGCTTATGCTTTTTGTTGAAAGGACTCTCTGTTTCCCCATTGAGTTATGGCCAAGGTCTCTTAAATTCTAAGTTATAAAATAAAAACTTTAAGAATGTTATGGGATTAAAAGTTAATTCCATGAGTCCAGACTCAAGCATTTATCTGCACTTAGTTTCGTACGACCTACCTATTAGCAGGTGAAACCCTCCCTTCTAGGGCCTGCAGCATAGATTATCCTAGTGTAGTTTCTGTTTCCCTTTAGTGGGAAGTGACAGATGCCAACCCAGTTCATATTTTTGTTCAAGTTCACTCCAGCTTATTTCTCAAGAAATATGAAGACATATTTAATTTATTTCATTTCTCAAAACTGCTTTTTATCATCATTACAAAAGGAATATCAGGCACTGTGCTAAGTAGTTTGCCTGAATTACCTCATTTAAGTCTCAGAGCAATCACACACGGTGGGCCCTGTTATCCTGTTTGTATGAAAATTTCCCAAATAACTAGTTTAATTTTATATTCAGAATTTAGCATAATTGACTTGGTTTTCTTCACTAAAAAAAAAAAAAAGAGGGCTTCCCTGGTGGCGCAGTGGTTGAGAGTCCGCCTGCCGATGCAGGGGACACGGGTTCGTGCCCCAGTCTGGGAAGATCCCACATGCCGCGGAGCGGCTGGGCCCGTGAGCCATGGCCGCTGAGCCTGCGCGTCCGGAGCCTGTGCTCCGCAACGGGAGAGGCCACAGCAGTGAGAGGCCCGCGTACCAAAAGAAAAAAAAAAAAGTCTATGTCTTTTTATATCAAATACAAGAGATTAGTGACTAGTAGAAAAAGTTACCCACTTAAGAACACAAATGTGGGCTTCCCTGGTGGCGCAGTGGTTAAGAATCCACCTGCCAATGCAGGGGACCCGGGCTTGAGCCCTGGTCCAGGAAGATCCCACATGCTGCAGAGCAACTAAGCCCGTGCACCACAACTACTGAGCCTGCGCTCTAGAGCCCCTGAGCCACAACTACTGAGCCCGCGTGCCACAACTACTGAAGCCCACGTTCCTAGAGCCCGTGCTCCGCAACAAGAGAAGCCACTGCAGTGAGAAGCCCACGCACCGCAACAAAGAGTAGCCCCCACTCGCCGCAACTAGAGAAAGCCTGTGCGCAGCAACTAAGACCCAACGCAGCCAAAAATAAATAAAATTAATTAATTAAAAAAAAATCTCTCTATGTTTAAATAGATCCACATATCAAAATAGATTTAAAGATAAGTAACACTTTTCTTTCTTTTCAGATCTTAACTGATGTAAGAGATCTCAAATTTCCACCACTATTTACTCAGAAATATCCTCGTGAGGTTGGTATTCTCATCTTTTATTTTCTTTAGAATCTCACTTAGAACGTGAAGCGTCCTTAGCAGTCAGCTCATCAGTTTCCCCGTTTTACAGATGAGGAAACCTAAGGTCTAGAGAGGAAAGGGACCTGATCCCAAGAACCCACAACTTGTTAAAACCAAAGGCTGTGACTTGGTCCCAGGTCCTGGGCCCAGTGCTCTGTGCTCCAAGCTGCATGACACCCCATCTGGGAATTGTAGCAATCTTGCGTTTCGATAAGGCTGAACTCCTAGCTCACCCTCACAGCCGTAGAGTTGCCACTATGATCATGCCATTAATTTCTTTATCTTAGTGAATTTGGGAGAGATCTTAAAAACTGGCTTCTTGTTTTAAAAAAAAAAGTCACTAATTTCCACTGATTTTGTGTGTTGGAGTTATGCCCCTCAGAGTGACAAATGGTCCAGAAGAGTGGGAAGGGAAGATTAAGCTGGTCTTGATGGTGAAAACTGTGTGTCATGAATTTTTGAAGTTTCTTTTTGCAGCTTTTGTTTATTTCATAATATGTCCACAAACATATCACTTTAAAATTTATGTGTTGATAAATCTTGAATTTTCTTAGTAAATGAAGTTTAGGTAAATTAGACTGTGTGGCTAGTCATCAAGTTGGAAAAAGTCTAATTGATCTTTCAGTATTATAAGTATAACGAAGGGTTGCATTAAAAATGAACTTTATAACAATATAGAGATATGCCGGCCTAAAGTGAAATATATTTTACAAAACCAACTCTGTTGGGCTTCCCTGGTGGCGCAGTGGTTGAGAGTCCGCCTGCCGATGCGGGGGACACGGGTTCGTGCCCCGGTCCGGGAAGATCCCACATGCTGTGGAGCGGCTGGGCCCGTGAGCCATGGCCACTGAGCCTGCGCGTCCGGAGCCTGTGCTCCACAACGGGAGAGGCCACAACAGTGAGAGGCCCGTGTACCACCAAAAAAAAAAAAAAAAATTCTGTTCTGTATTTTGCAGAGTCGATGATCCAATCCCTGGGGGGGCTCATCAGAATCCATTTTACATTAAAGGGGTTCAAAAAATCAGTAAAAAGGGCTAGGTACTGATCACTGGCATGGTTATTCTTTTTTTTTTTTTTTTTTGCAGTACGCGGGCCTCTCACTGTTGTGGCCTCTCCCGTTGCGGAGCACAGGCTCCGGACGCGCAGGCTCAGCGGCCATGGCTCATGGGCCCAGCCGCTCCGCGGCACATGGGATCTTCCCAGACCGGGGCACAAACCCGTGTCCCCTGCATCGGCAGGCGGACTCACAACCACTGCGCCACCAGGGAAGCCCTGGCATGGTTATTCTTTAATTGAAATCTTTGAGATAATTGTACATTCACATACAATTGTAAGATGAATTTATTTTAAAAGTCAGAGTATGCCTGCGTTTCAAAGGTGTGACTGAAGACCTTTTATTATATGTTAGAAAACAACCAATTACCCCAAAATGGTCCATGTGTATTTGGAGCAGGGGTTGGGCAAACTATGACCCACAGACCACATCCAGCCTGCTGCCTATTTTGGTAATAAAGTTTTACGGGAACACAGCCAGGCCCACCTGTTTATATATGGTCTGTGGCTGCTTTTGTGTTTCAGTAGCAGAGTTGAGAAGTTGTGTCAGAAACTGGCTCGCAAACTTAGTATAGTTATAAAAACATTTGGCTGACTTCTGAATTAGGCAGCTGGTTAGTGGCCCTTTTATTACAAAACAGTTTTTATCTTTCAGTATGTAATGGTGCAAGACATGCTCTCCCCATCCCCTACGGAACGGCCTGAAGCTGCAAACATTATTGAAAATGCTATATTCGAGGACTTGGAGTTTCCAGGAAAAACAGTTCTCAGACAGAGGTCTCGCTCCATGAGCTCATCAGGAACAAAACAGTCAAGACACTCCAGCAGCTCCCACAGCCCTTTGCCAAGCAATTAGCCTTAAGCTGTGCTCGCCTCCCTAACAGGTGACCCGGAATAGCCCACTTCGAAGGAATGTAGATTTCCAAAATCGTGACCTTGAAAATTTCGCTCTTTGCTCGATTTCATTTTGGACTACTTTTCCTAAATCAAAGTTAAACTGGATTTTGGAGCTCAAACCTTTGAGCCAACTCTTGATTTTTGCTCTGCTCGAGGAGAGGGTTGTCACTAAATCACACGTGGTCCTTTTCCTTCGTCGGTCTCTTGAAATCGGCCGGCCAAGCATCCTAGCCCTCACGTTTTGTCTAAGGAGGTGGAAGCAACCCCTAAAATGTATAGAGAGAATTATAAAATGGAAATATTTTTGTAGTACAGAGAAATGAAAGTCCCTACATGTAGTAAGTATACTGTTCTAGAAATACACTTTCTAGAGATACAGTGGTGATTTTAAAACTGATTTCCAAAAAAGCTGACTCCATTTTTGTCCCTGGTGGGTAAATGAGGAATCTGCATTATTTTGGAGGACAAGTGGCACAAATTGTATAGTGGTTTATGTCCATAGCTAGTTTTCTAGTGACGTTTGTAGTATTAAATAGCTTTATTCCTTAGATGGTTCTAGGGAGCGTTTAAGAGCTTTTTGTACTTTTACCTCCAGTAAAGGGAAAATGAAGCTTTTTGTGTAAATTGGTCAAAAGTTCTGGTTTGAGGAGGAAAAAAGCCGTAGTAAGAAATGAATCATAGGGCTTCCCTGGTGGCACAGTGGTTGAGAGTCTGCCTGCCGATGCAGGGGACACGGGTTCGTTGCCCCGGTCCGGGAAGATCCCACATGCCGCGGAGCGGCTGGGCCCGTGAGCCGTGGCCGCTGAGCCTGCGCGTCCGGAGCCTGTGCTCCGCGATGGGAGGGGCCACAGCAGTGAGAGGCCCGCGTACCGCAAAAAAAAAAAAAAAAAAGAAATGAATCATGTATTACAACTAACTTCTTCAATTATGGACTTTTAAAATCTAATGAAATCTTAAGTGTCTTAAATATAATACTGTAGGTTGGTTTTTTCCCAAAACTGACTGTAGATAACAGTTTAATCATCTAACTTGCTAACATGTTTTTATTTTCCACTGTAAATATGTTTATTTTTTATTTATAAAAATCCTGAACTCAATCCATTTGGGTTGGTGGTGTATAGAACGCACTTAAGTGTGTTAACTATTGTGACTTTTTTCAAGTCTAAATGATTTAATAAAACTTTAAACAATGATTTATGGTTGATTGTTATTTTGGGGGGAACTAGCCCTGAAATGGTAGTTTTTCAAATTTATAAAATGGGATCATAGGTCTAAGAACAGTCATAACCCTACTCTCAAGAAAGCTTACTCCTAACCGGTTCTAAACAGGCATCTTCTTGTCATTTCCCAAGGACTTGACAGGACCAAGTCCTTTTCACAGTTCACTGGACTCATAATGCAGAGACATTAGCTCAGTTCCTACTCGGTGGCAGGAACACAAAGAACACCCTGCCCTAAAGGGAGACCTCGAAGAGCAAAGGCTCTGGCGATGCCAGTCGTGTTGGGATCACAGTGTGTCTGACGTGTACCATGGGGAGGCGTGTGGCATGAGGGCACAAACCAGCTAGACACAACCTTTAAGGGTCAAATGCATGATTATTTCCATCTTACAGATACGTAATGTCTGACCCACAAAGTTTGAGCAATTTTTAAGCTGGACACACATGTCACAGATCTTTGTGTGCTCTGTCCTCACTCTCACTTCGCAGTGAGTCTCTAACTTTGTCTTTCTTCCCCATCCTGCTTGGCTCCTGGCCAGCCCATCTCTCTTCATCTCTTGGTCGCCCTGCTTCAGTTACCATTTTCCTCTTCACCCCAGCGAGGGATCCTGTTGATTTCTTCCCAGTCTGCCCACTCAGTCCCAGCTGTGGACCCTTTGACCCTCACGACCACCCTGAGAGCTAGCTATGAAAATGTTATAATAATGCCACGATGGGTGTTATTATTGCCATTCTTATGGTAAAACTCGGGTCCAGAAAGGTGTAATTTGCCCAAGATCACAAAGCCAATCAGAGCAGAACTGGGATCAGATCCCAGGAATTCCAGTTCCTAGTCAGGGTTTTGTCTGTTCCCTTGCACTAAGTTGTCTAAAGGTTTGCAAATATCTTACATGATATAATCAGGCCTTCTTTCATTTTAATTCTGCCTGTGCCTTTGCTGGCCACGATGAAAGCAGCCATGGGAAGTTAAGGGGCTGGGCCAGCAGGACCTAGCAACTCCTCAGTGGTAGCCAGAATGGAGTCTCCTGCGTTCTCACCCAGAGCCCTTTCTCCCGACTCCAAACCCTACCCCGCTTCAACTTGTTGCTTTTCTGGCATCTTTCCAAGTCCCCTCCCTCCACACTTGCCTCTCCCTTTAACACTTTGTACTTAATAACACTTAACCATTGTCAGACCGCAGATGAGCCTGTAACTGGTGCAAATCAATCTCCTAAATAGCTGAGGTCCCAGAGGGTAGGGACACACCTTCTTGTAAGCCCAGTAACATCTATCATAATGTCTGGTACTTGATTACATATTTGTCGAATTGAATTTGGAAAACATAACGTGCAACTCACATAGCTGCAGCCCTCAGGAAATAGCCAAATAAGGAGGAAAAGAAATGCACTGGTCACTGCAATAAATATTTGGCAAAGTGAAGGAGAAAAGATGGCTGAACAATCCTGATGTTAAAAACAGATAAATTATTATGAACTTTCATCAAATCTTTAACCGTGGCCGTTTTTAAGTCTTTTGTCATTTACAGAGTTCTGGGTGTACTCTGATGCTTTTGCAAAAATGTTCCTGTAAAAGGGTTTCCTCTTCAAGGAATTCATGGAAAAGACTCTGACAAGTACAGGTTTCTGGTAACTGATGATACTGCTGAACTGAATGAATAAGTATTTTCAGAACTCTAGTGGAAAACTGATGAATTCATAAAAGTGCTAACAAAAGATCAAGATGAAAAAAAAATTACATGTGACTGAGTGAACAGATGAGGATGATTATAATTTTTGTGACTTTCTGTTTGAATTTTTAAAAAAATTTTAAAAAACACAAAAATCTCAAATCCTGGAAGTTTTCTAAAGGAATGGGACCTTAGGGTTTAATTTAAATGAGAGAAGTGGGCTGGGACACTCAGCATCCACGTGGCTCTGTCTGCTTTAGCCTACCTCCCTCTCCATCTTTTACTGGAGTGCGTTACATCCCCGGCCGCCAGCCTGGCCTGCAGGGGAGAGATCCCGATGGGGGAGCCACGCAAGCCCGCAGGGCTTCTAGTTTCCAGGTTCCCTCATTCAGGAAGGCAGCAGCACGGGAGTGCTGGTCCAGAGGTCAGTAACCAAGCCTGCCCTTTGCCTCCTAGGAGAACAGAAAAGCAGACATTTAGGGTGTTGGATAGTTTTATTTTTACAGATTGTTTCTCAGTGATACTTTGGATGCATTTACACCGAAAGTGATTCTATTTCTCCAAGTAAATGGGGACAGAACAAGCTTCCAATCCAACCACCGGCCATAGAGCGACTCAGTCTTACTCCTGGAGTAAGTCAAGGGCGAAGCAGGAACTCTGGATGTTTTCTGGCTTATGTCTGGTGACATTTACTCTTTCTAGAACCAGATTTGCAAGGGACTGCTTAAGGAGACTTCCCGCTTCGGGTTCTAGCCCTGCAACTACTGAAGCTGCCACGAGGGGGCTCATTTTCACCTTTTCCCCTAGAAGTAAATACGGAAGTTCCCCACCTATGATTTTCCGAATTTACAGTGGTGCAAAAGTGATACACATTTGGTAGAAACTGTACGTCGAATTTTAAATTTTGACCTTTTCCAGGGCGAGTGGTAGATAAACTGTCATGATGCTGGACAGCAGAAGTCAGCCAGCCAATCAGGAGGGGAAACGATGATACACTTAGAACAGTGCTGTACCCAGACAGCATCCTGTTTTTCACTTCGGTACTGTATTCAATAAATTACATGTGGGACTTACCTGGTGGCGCAGTGGTTAAGAGTCCGCCTGCCAATGCAGGGGACACGGGTTCAAGCCCAGGTCCGGGAAGATCCTACATGCCGCGGAGCAATTAAGCCTGTGTGCCACAACTCCTGAGCCTGCATTCTAGAGCCCGCGAGCCACAACTACTGAGTCTGCCTCCTGCAACTACTGAAGCCTGCGAGCCTAGAGCCCGTGCTCCACAACAAGAGAAGCCACCGCAATGAGAAGCCCCGGCACTGCAACGAAGAGTAGCACCCGCTTCCCTCAACTAGAGAAAGCCTGAGCGTAGCAACGAAGACCCAAAATGCAGCCAAATAAATAAATTACACGAGCTATTCAACAAGTTATTATAAAATAGGCGTTGTGTTAGATGATTTTGCCCAACCATAGACTAATATTCTGAGCATGTTTAAGGTAGGTGAGGCTATGGTATTTGGTAGGTTAGATGTATTAAATGCATTTCCGACTTATGGGTTTATTGGGATGTAACTCCATCCTAAGTCAAGGAAGATCCTGAGGGCTGGGATAGAAAATACTCTTCCATACCCATGAATTGCTTTATCAGTAGTGATCTACCCATTAAGATGCACCATAAGAAATAAATATGGATCCATGCTGTGTACCAATTAGATGGCAATAAAAATACACTGTAAATTTTGTTTTATTTATTTATTTTTTGTGGTATGCGGGCCTCTCACTGTTGTGGCCTCTCCTGTTGCGGAGCACGGGTTCCGGACGCGCAGGCTCAGCGGCCATGGCTCACGGGCCCAGCCGCTCCGCGGCATGTGGGATCTTCCCAGACCGGGGCACGAACCCGTGTCCCCTGCATCGGCAGGCGGACTCTCAACCACTGCGCCACCAGGAAAGGCCTACACTGTAAATTTTAAAAAAGAAAACACTCTTCCACCTGTAAAGGTATTCCCCTCGTCCAGACATCACGAGAACCATATAACAAGCAGGTCCATGGTGACTGACATAAATGTACCAGATACGAAAAATTTCAAACATACCAAGTCCCATAATGCTTTTGCCATGAGATTCTTTTAAATTCCGCAAGTGGACAGTGACTTAAAACAATAAACCTAGGGCATTATGCGCCCGGCTACTTCTAACAGCCTTAGCATCCCTCATCACTGGCTCAGCACCGCTTCTTGGAGCAGCAGAGTAGCTTCCTTCTCTGATTCCCCTGCACGGGCTGGTGCGCTAAGAAAAGATGGACTTGTAAACCCTTTGGAGGTCATGAGGAATATTTTCATCAACCACATCATAATCTCTAGCGGGATAAAATAAGACTTTTAGTTCTTCTTTGCAATTTCCTGCAGTTAAATTAATTGGATCCATGTGTTTCTGTAATAGCAAATATTAAGTCATTGACAGCATGAACCAAAAGTAGTTCTATAGATGTATGTCTTGCTATTTACTGTCAGACAATATGGCTCACCATTCATCTGGTGAAAAAATAAAATTATCTGCGACAGACAAAAAAGACAAAGATGGGAAAGGCAGTGGGAACAGCCCTAGCGAAGGCTTGGTGGGGAAGGGTAGGAATGAGAAAGAGAGCTGTCAGTAGTGGGAGTGGAGAGAATTAGAGCAACCTGAGAATTATTTTTGAGGCAGGAAGGCCAGGACACTGCAATTAAGTGAATAATAGGTAAAGGAGAAGATAGCTCTTGGATTTCTGGTGTGGAAACTTCCATAGAATCTAGAAGAAGGAGGGTGTGGTTTGGGGACAGATGCTGCCCTTCAAAAATGATGAATTTCCTAGGTCTCTGGGGTTAAAAAAACTGGGACCTTAGTCGGGAGAAAATGGGAAGCCATTGAAAGTTTCTGAGCCGAGGAAGGATGTGATGAGATTTTAGGATCTCTGCCGCAAGTGAGGCAGAGGTGGCTGGAGATAGAGAGGCCTTCACCCAGCAGAGGGGCAGAGGGCCTGAGCCTGGTCAGTGAGGGCCAGAAGACACCCCCTGTCCAGCAACTAAAGCTGTGCTGGCCCCCAGGAGCCCAGGGGAGGCTCCTCTGTCACCACTCTTTAATGTTGAGTTTGGAAGGATTTCTTTAGGGGCTGCTGCAGTGCGAGCCTCCCTTCTACCTCCTGAAAAGACGGGAGCTTTTAGAGCTCGCCTAGAGAGCACGTCAGGAAAGATGACAGTGACGTTGGGATCAGCCCATCTCTTGCTAGCAGCCAGAATGTGGGCAAGGAAGAGAAACCCAGACAATGCAGAGTTCACTGGCCCAGAGTTCAGATGCCTCCAGGAAGAGCCTGAGGGAATTTGCACTTCCCAGAAAGGTCACAAATGTGTCCAGAGGCAGGGAAAGGCTTTGATACTGAGAAGTAATGAAGGGGAAAGGGTGTTCTGTCTCCAAAAGGAGCTTTTGAAGAAATACTCACAGTAATGGCTGAATAGATAAATGGCTGGATGTTATGCAAATGAGTCAGCAGCCTCATGGAATGATTAAAATGTCTATTCAGCAGATAAATGACAAATTTGCAAGTTGCAGAGGAGTGGGAATAGTATGATTGCAAACAAATGTAATGGCTTCTATATCTGTTTATCTTTATTTTTTGCTGCACCCCATGCCTTGAGGGATCTTAGTTCCCTGATCAGGGATCGAACCCACACCATCGGCAGTAAAAGCACAAAGTCCTAACCACAGGACAGCCAGGGAATTCCCTGTATCTGTTTAAATATTTCATGGGCATAAAGTTTAGGAATATCCACACCGGTTACCTTAGGAGAAAGAAGTGGGGGAGGAGGGTCGAGGGAGATTTTTTTTTTCCCTATAAATTTATTTATTTATTTTTGGCTGCGTCGGGTCTCCATTGCTGCACGCGGGCTTTCTCTAGTTGCGGCGAGCGGGGGCTACTCTTTGTTGTGGTGCTCGGGCTTCTCACTGTGGTGGCTTCTCGTTGCGGAGCACAGGCTCTAGGTGCGTGGGCTTCAGTAGTTGTGGCTCACAGGCTCAGTAGTTGTGGCTCGCAGGCTCTAGAGCACAGGCTCAGTAGTTAGGGCGCACGGGCTTAGTTGCTCTGCAGCATGTGGGATCTTCCCAGACCAGAGCTCGACCCCGTGTCCCCTGCGTTGGCAGGCAGATTCTTAATCACTGTGCCACCAGGGAAGCCCCAAGGGAGATTATTAACTCCAACCTGCATCTCACTATGGTTTGACCTCTTCCAACTACTGATGCACTACTCTCAGGATTAATAATATTAAATTAATAAAACAAGAAAAAGGAAACCAATAAACCATATTTACAACATTTTAATTGATCTCATCTTTGTATCCTGCTCTATAGTTTAGAAGGCTGTAATGTGGTCTGCAACATGGATATTTTCGTATCTGTAATATCTGCTGTTTTATCTGTAAGCAAACAACACAATTACTAAAATAACACAATAACGTAACAGGAAGCTCGTAATAATCCACTTATCATCCCACCACCCTCTTAACATAACAATTTCACTTCTCTGAATGCCCTTCAATCCAGAGGGCATTTTGAGGAGTGATGTGTGACAAGACACTGCGCTTTGGAATCACAATCAGCTGTATTACTATTTACTTGTTTATAATTTTCCTTGAGCCCTCTAATCTGTTTCCTCAACTGCAAGTAACACGTTATGAAGATTAAGGGATAAAATATATAACATTTAGCGTAGAATCCCATAAGTAGTAAGCATTCAATAAACAGAGGCTTAAAATGAAATCGTAACCTCAGTTTCCTCAACTCTAATATGGGCATAATTTGTCGCAGAGTCCTTGTGAGGATTAAGGGACATAATTTGGGTTAAAGAGTCATACAAATATGTGCATATATGCAAATCTAAGATTACACGATGGAGGGATGGGGAGGTATAGAAAGAACCCCTGGCTGTTACTGTCCTCAAGGAGTAGAAAGGAAGGAAACAGTAGGTGAAGGAAGAAGGAAAGATCACGTAGCAAAATATGTAGCTGATAAAACTTTATAATGTTTCGGCAGAAATACAGACATTGAATATGCACGTGACAAGGACCAGAGGCTGACAGTTGATTATATGAGGGTAACGTGTTAGGTTAAGATGAAAGTATGATTATTATTAAAGTAATCAAGAGACGTCTTTTGTTAGCTGAGGGGTGTAGTGTAGGGCCGGGCAGGTGGGGGTGTTGCTGAGAATTCCCTTTCTTTCAGGACTTTGACGCTAAGCTGCGGGTCAACAGGGTAGCCTGCGAGTCTCCCCATCCCCCTCCCCGTTTGACTCCGCGGGGAGCCGGGGCGCAGGGTGGCCAGAGGGTTTGGAGATCAAAGATATGTGGATGAGACATCATTCTCTGGCCCGGGGCCGGACGTCTGGCTCGGGCGAAGCCGGGTGCGGCGCCAGGAATTATTGCTGCAAAGACCGGTCTGGGGGAAAGAAGAGCTCCGACTGGCCACGTGGGGGCGACAAGACACCGGGGGAAGGCGGGGGTCTCCGAGGGCCTTGAGGTTTGCCTGGGTGTCGTCGAGAGGGTCCAGTGGCCCGTCCCTTAGTGGGGCAGATGCAGGAGGACGGACTGGGCAGCGGGCACCTCGGCTGCGCGGGTGTGATGCGGCCCGGATGCTGCGCGCGGGGAGCCGGGCCAGGGCCACCGCCCGTTGTGAATTACCAGGCACCGCCCGCCCACCTTCCCTGGGGTTAAATGGACCCGCCTTGGCAAGTTTCAAAAGCAAACATTTCTGGAACGCCTGCTGTATACCAAGTCCTCTCCTAGGCACTGTATATTCGTGAAATCTCATCTAATCTTCACAACCACCTTGGGAGATATTATCGCTTCCATTTTATAGAGGAGAAAACTGAAACTTACTAAGTCGGAGGATTTAGCCCTAATAGGTATAATCAGGCAAGCAAGGAGAATTGTAAATCTTTTCATTTATTTATTTTACTTATTTTATTTTTGTCTGCACGTGGGCTTTCTCTAGTTGTGGCGAGCAGGAGCTACTCTTTGGTGCGGTGCGTGGGCTTCTCATTGCGGTGGCTTCACTTGTTTCGGAGCACGGGCTCTAGACGCGGAGGCTTCAGTAGTTGTGTCACGTTGGCTTCAGTAGTTGTGGCTCGCGGGCTCTAGAGCTTAGGCTCAGTAGTTGTGGCGCAAGGGCTTAGTCGCTCTGCGGCATGTGGGATCTTCCTGGACCAGGGCTCGAACCGGTGTCCCCTGCATTGGCAGGTGGGCTCTTAACCACTGCGCCACCAGGGAAGCCCTGTAAATATTTTAAAGAAAATATATGAATGAAAAGAACTCAACCTCAATGCTCATGAGGGAAATGCAAATGAGAACAACAACGGGGATCCCATTTTTTCACTACTAGATGGCAAGAATTTGAAAGATTTACCTGTGTGGGTGCAAGTGTGATAAAAAAGAATTCTCTACACGGTTAGGAATGCAAAGAGGAATGCATTTCAGTGAATTTTGGGTATCTGTCATAATTTGCAAGGAAGGTCCTCCTGATACAAAAATTCCCCTTGTGGAATCTATTTTACAGAAATAACCACACAAGTATATTAATCTTAGTGGGAAAGGCAAATAAAGTTTTTTTGTTTTTTTGTTTTGTTTTTTTAAAGTGATTTACCTGCTATTATGCAGCTATTGACTGAGCCTGGGGGTCCAATCCCACTGTATCTGATTCTGATAATCTCTGCCTTTGGGCAACATCGGAGGTGGGGTGAGGGGAGGGTTTCAGTTTGAGCATTGTTCACTGGCAGCGGAATCTCTAGGGACGCTTGCTAAAATGCACATTTCTTTGGAGGCCTTTTCCAAGATTTAAAGAAACAAAAGCTTTAGGAATGGTTATCCTAGAACCCACATTTAAAAAAAAAAAAAACTCCCTGGGTGATTTTGAAAGCTCTGCTTTCTCCATCTTTGCAGCAGGTTAGAATACTGGGACCTTTAAAAATACCAATATCCAGGCCACACTCTAGCCCTATAAAACCACACCCTCTGTCTGTGAGGCCCAGGCATCACAATTTGTTTTTAAAGCTCCCAGGTAATTCCCAGATGCAGCCAAGGCAGAGAACAACAGGCCTTGCCACTCATAGTCTAGCTCCTGGCCCAGGAGTATTGGCAGAACTGCAGAATCTCAGATTCAACACCTCAGACCGGCTGGATCAGAATCCACATTTTAACAGGAGCCCCCAGTGATTCATATGCAAATTAATGTTTGAGGTAGATGTGGGTGAGTTTTTTTCTTTTTAATTAATTTTTATTGGAGTATGGTTGCTTTGGGGTGAGGTTTTAGATTTATTTCAACATTCCTCCTGTAGCCTGACCTCATTCTGATAGCTTGGAGGGCAGATTGGAACTCTGGGCTGCCACTTACGAGATCAAAAGCAGCTGGGCCATGGTTAATTCTGCCAACATCTGATCAACTCCTCAGGGGAAAGGCAGTTCTGGAGGGACCTATACCTCTTTGTCCAGATCCCTAAAACCTGGACAAGCATAGGCTGGGGGAGGACTGGCCTGGAAGCAGTGTAAGTGCAGACAATCCGAACTCCAGGTGGATTAAAAGCATAAAGTAAATCAACCACGTGAGGCATCTAGTGAAACTTCAGATTCAAGTCTCCGTCATTCACTGGCCTCCATCACCTCTCACCAGATCCCCAGATTGGTCTCCCCACCTCCAATCTTGAACCAATTCACGATGACACGACACAGAATGTTTTACAGCACAAATCTGGCTATGCTATGTATTCCCTGCTTACCATCCTTGACAGGTTTTGGGCACCCTCACATTAAAAGTCAAACTCATGATCTTGGCATACTAAGCCCTCCACCAACTGACCCAGCTAAGCCTCAACTCTGGAGAGCCGCCATGTGCCAACTCTGTTCAGGAATAATGACTGAACCACTGGGCTTCCCTCAAGCTGCTGTGTCCCCAGCTTCTGTATTTGTCACCGCCCCCCACTCCCTTCACCCACACTGCCCTCAGCCCCTGGAAAGTCTTCCTCCCAGATTAAGTCTCAGGATTTCATTCTGTGACTCTTCTCCTGATCAATCCTCATCCCAGCAAAGAGCTGAACATGATATCATTAGGAGGAGTGTCACCTGATTTCAGGTTTGAAGGCCTGTCCAGTGAGGGCAGTGGGACCGTGTTACAGGCACAGCTTTTAAGAGCCAACCCTCCTTGGACATATCAGGATAGAGGTTCAGGTGTGTGTCACACAAACCCAGGTCAACATAGAACAAGGGATCTCAACTTTGGCTGGGGAGCTTTTTGAGATACTGAAAGCTCAGGGTACACCCCAGGCCAATTACATCAGAAGCTGAGGAAGAGAGGGCAGTCATCAGTATTTTTATAAAGCTCCCCACCTTTGATTCTAATGTTCAACCAAGGTGGAGAACCACTGGTGATTTATTTCTCTCCCATGAGACATTCCAGAGTTGATGTGACTGCTGTGTACCACTCAGGAATCCAGCCTGCTTCTCATCCCACCCACGTGGTCCAACTGGCTCACAGTTTGTCCAAACTACAGGGTGGAGGAGGGGAAGATGCACACATCACTTCTGGGTATGGCCCATTGGCTGGATGTAGTCAGAGGGCCACGTTTTATCCAAGGGAAGCTGGGAAATGTAGTCTTTATTCTAGGTGGCTGTGGCCCAGCTAGAAAACTTGGGGTCTCTGTTAATACAGAGGAGAAAATGGCTGTTGGAGGAAATCAACCCAAGGAAGGATTTCCTAAAGAACAGAACGGTTGCGTAATGGAAGAGGCAGTGCGCTCCCTGCCACCTGCAGAAGGAATCACACCACTGGAAAAGTGCTGCTCTAGAGTGACCAGATACTCTGTCTGTCCCTTAATTATTCATATTCTCAGCCACCACAGTCACACTGGTCTTCTTCCTGTTCCATGAGTGCACCCATCTGTCTTCCCCATCAGACGGCCTTGAGTTTGCCATGCGTCTTTCCTGTCCTTTGAGTCTCAGAGGGGTCCACTCTGAGCACCAGACCCAGAGGTGTGCTCCCACTACCCCCGCCCCTGTCAGTCCACATACTTTCTATTTCATCGTGTTTATAACCTTAAGAGTTAGACTGCTGGGTTTAGTCCCAGCTCAGCCCCTCACTGGCTGTGTGACTTTTCTGTGTCTCTGTTTTCTCATCTATAGAATGAGGATAAGAATAGTGCCTAGGGCTTCCCTGGTGGCGCAGTGGTTGAGAATCTGCCTGTCAGTGCAGGGGACACGGGTTCGAGCCCTGGTCCGGGAAGATCCCACATGCCCTGGAGCAACTAGGCCCGTGAGCCACACCTACTGAGCCTGCGCGTCTGGAGCCTGTGCTCCGCAACAAAGAGAGGCCGCGATAGTGAGAGGCCCGCGCACCGCGATGAAGAGTGGCCCCCGCTGGCCGCAACTAGAGAAAGCCCTCACACAGAAACGAAGACCCAACACAGCCAAAAATAAAAATAAAATTTTTTTAAAAAGACCTAAAGAAGAAACACATGGCGAATATCTTAAAAAAAATAAAAAAGAATAGTGCCTATTGTTATAAGGTTGTTAAGCACATAAGTTATTTCTGTAAAATAGTTAATATTAGCTACTGTATCACTGTATCAGGTGTCTCTTCTGTCAAGCCCCCTGAGATCTTTTTGCCTTCTTGCCTGGCTGTTCACTGTGGAGAAAACAGCCCCCAGAACAGTGCTTGACACTTGTAAGGCCCTCAGTTTCTTCAGGGAATTGTACACGGTGGTGGGTTCACTGCCCACTGCATTCTCCTGCCTGTTTCAGAACAGCCTGAGGAGTGTAATCCAGATCCCCAGATACCGACTCTGCACATCAGTTCTGCGTCATGACAAGCCCCTAGGTGATCTGGATGCAGCCCAGCCATGGATGGGGGTAGGGGAACAGGGGGAGGGGGAACCGCTGGGTTAGACAACCTGAAAGTCCCTTCCAAATCTACCTGATGTGACCCCACTCTGTACGTTTTTATTTTAAATTTAATTCTTAAGGCAGTACATGTGTGCGGTTAAAATTTCCAGCAGTGCAAAAGGATAAGAAGTCCTTATGGATGGGAGGAGATGATACGCACTCACTTTCCTGTTTCCTAGTCCGTCGCAGCTTGTGTTCCATTGATGGCCAGTTGGTGGACATTTGGATTTCTTCCAGGGCTTTGCTATTATAAATAATAATGCTGTGATTATGCCTGTACATAATCACTGAGCATCCATGTGACACTGTCCGTTGGGACAAATTCCTAGGGCAGAATTACTGGGTTGAAGTCTAAGTTTACTGAACAGAAAGGCTGTATTAATACCAAGTCCTAACAGTGATGGGTGACAGTTGGCTTCTCTGGGTTTCCACAGTATAGTATCAGTTTTTTTTTGTTTTTTTTTTTTTTTTT
>NW_006793745.1:133365-140050 GCF_000442215.2 Lipotes vexillifer
AGGCGGACTCTCAACCACTGCGCCACCAGGGAAGCCCCTATGGTATCAATTTTTAATCTCTCCTGATCTGATAGATGTAAAAAGAATTCCCCCCTGTTGTTTGTTTTTTGTTTTTTGCCACTGTGGCTTGCAGGATCTTAGTTCCCCAACCAGGAATCAAAACCAGGCCCTCGGCAGTGAAAGTGCAGAGTCCTAACCACTGGACCACCAGGGAATTCCCCTGTTGTTTGATTATGAAGTTCCGTATCTTTCCATTGTTTAAAAGCCATGCATATTTCTTTTTCTGTGAACTTTCCATGTCTTTGCCCATCTCCCTCTCCCCGCCATTTCTTCTGCCTCATTCCCACTTGCCCACCCTCTCTTCTCCCCCATTCACGCCCAGGCTCCTTGCCAGGTCACCATAACCTTGTGACTGCGCCCAGAGTTTCGTCCTCAGGCCTCACGCTTCCAGGCCCAGCGGCGGCATCTGGCCCAGCCGGTCCACTGAGAGCTCCCTCCTCCCTGACATCTCTCTTCTTGGGGTCTCCAGAACGCCCACTCCCCTGGTTTTCCTCCCGCCTCCCAACGCCTCCCCATCTCCGTGACTTCTCAGCCTGGACCTAGACCTCAGTCCCTGGGTTACTTCCGTGCCTTGCCAATGGGGTCAGGTGCCCTGGTTTGCAGTACCACCCGTAGGCTCTTAACTGCCACGTTTCTGTCTCCAGCCGCCCCTGACCTCTGTGCCGACCTCTCCCCCAGCGTAGCCAACCACCTCCTCAACTCCACAATCGGATGTCCTCCTGGAGTTTCAAACTTAACATTTCCAAAGCCAAGCTGGTCTTCCCTCCAAACCCATTCTGACTGTTGTCCTCTCCAACTCAATGAGCTGCGCTCAACTTTCCAGTTTGCACAAACCCAAAACTGGAGTCCCCACTGCTGCCTCTCCTGCTCTCACACGCCCTCCGCACCCCCGATCTGTTGGAAATCCCATTGGCTGGACCTTCACATGCCCCCAAGACCCACCTCTTCCCATCAACCCCACCTCGCAACTGCCACTCTGGTCCAAGTCGCCACCGACTCTTGTCTGGATTATCCTAATCGACTTCTCGGCTTCTGCCTTTGCCCTCCCAGGGTTTTCCCAACCCAGCGGCCGAAGTCATCCTTTTATTTTTTATCATTATTATTGTTATTTTTTTGGCCGCTCTGTGCCGGCATGCGGGATGCGGGATCTTAGTTCCCCGACCGGGGATCGAACCGTGCCCTCTGCATTGGGAGCGCGGAGTCTTAACCACCAGACCACCAGGGAAGCCCCTAAAGTCATCCTTTTAAAACAGAAGTCGGGTTACGTCATCCCTTTGCTCCTTACTTCCCTGTGGCCCCCGGCTCGTTTGGAATAAGGCTCGGAGCCTTTGCAACGGCTCAGCGGTCTGTGGACAGTCCTACGTGTCTTCTCTGACCTCATTCTGCTGCCCTGACTGGCCTCCCAGGCCCGTCCCCCTCAGGGCCTTGGCCTGGTCGGTAGGTCCCACTCATCTCGTGAGAAGGTCTCTCTCCTCTTTCCTGCTTTGCTCAAAAGTTACCTTCTCGGTGAGCTCTGCTCTGACGAACCTTTTTAGCCTGTGCCCAGGTCACAGCCCTCTTACCCTCTTTGCTTGCTTTACTTTTCTCCGGGTCACTTGTTACTTTCCAACATATTATATACTTCCCTTATTTAGTTTATTGTCATTTTTCCCATCTGGTATGGAATCTCTTTGTCTTATTATTATTTTTATTGTTGCTGTATTCCCAGCATTTTGACGTGTGCCTGGCATATACTGTTAAAAAATATTTGTTAAATGAGTAAATCGTTGATTTCAAATATAATTTTTCTCCAAATATTGTATATTAACGCATATATGTGGAACCTAGAAAAATGGCACAGATGAACCGGTTTGCAGGGCAGAAATAGAGACACAGATGTAGAGAACATGCGTATGGACGCCAAGTGGGGAAAGCCACGGGGGGGTGGGGGGGTGGGATGAATTGGGAGATTCGGTTGACATGTAGACACTAATATGTATAGAATGGATAACTCATAAGAACCTGCTGTATAACAAATAAATTAAAAATAATAAGAATCATTTTTCTCCTGCACTGTTGGCCTTTTTCTTCTTGGTGTGTAAGGGACTCGGATGCTTTTGTCATTTGTGTTACAAATATTCTCCCAGTTTTTTCTTTGCCTTTTGATTTTGTTTATGGTATTTTTCCCATGCAGAAATTTTAATTATTATGTAGGCAATGTGTTAATTTTTTAAATTTATAGTTTCCAGGTTTTATGTCACAGCTTCCCTTCCATATATATATATATATATATATATATATATATATATATATATATATAGTGTGTGTGTGTGTGTGAGATGAAATATACACATAACATAAAATTTACCATTTCACCCACTTTTAAGTGTATAGTTCAGTAGCATTAAGTATATTCACATTTTGTGCAACCATCACCTCCATCCATCTCTCGCACTTTTTCATCATCACCTTCCCCGCTTCTCCCAGCCCTGGGCAATCACCATACTGCTTTCTGTCTCTATGAGTCTAACTACAATAAGTACTTCTTATAAGCGAAATATACATATTTTTTGATGTTTGGAAATTAATGCACACTTTCTGGCTTGTTGCTTAGCCAAGATACTCGAGATATTTAAATAGGTGCTGGAATTCCCTGGCAGTCCAGTGGTTAGGACTTGGCGTTTTCACTGCCAGGGGCCCAGGTTCAATCCGTGGTGGTGGAACAAAGATCCCACAGCGCAGCCAAAAAAATAGGTGTTGCTCTGATCCACCCCCACCCGCTCCATGCCAACCCCTGCACGCCCACTTCGTAATTTATCTACAGCAGAGATTTACTACTGTCTGCCACTGAGACTTCCAGGAACTCTGCAGCCTCTTCTGCTGCTTCTCAGAGCACCAGCGACCCAACCTCCGGGTGAACTGGATAAAAATGCAGATGCCTGGAGTTTGCTCCAGACCTAGTGACTCTCCATCCACACCTGGTGGGGCTGAGGAATCAGCATTTTATCAAGGTGCTCAGATGTGATCGCCTGCTAGGCACGTCTTCAGAGTTCACGATCAGCAGTGGGTGGCCACTTGATCCAGAAGAGGGCACACTGCAATATAAGCCTGAGCTCTGCATCCCCACCTGGCCTTAGTTACTTATCCTTCTGTGAAATGGAGGTAAGAATTTCTGGAGGTGAAATGAGCATCACAGGAGATAGCATCTGCGGCTGTGTTTTGTAAACTCTGAAGAATATACACGTGTAAGGGCTGTCAGCATTATCTCAGAGACTCCCAGTCCTGCTTCTGCAGCCTTATCATCAGGGCCCCTCCCCAGGCCAAGGAATGACAAAAACATCCCATCAGGTTGACATCATGGTGGGGATGGGGGACACAGTGCCGGGCAGTGGCAAGTCTTCAAGCAGGTGCAGCAAAACGCTTTATTAACTTTTACCAAAAAATTTTAAAAGTCCATTCATGTACATTCTTTTTTTTCTCTCTCTCTCTTAAGCACACCTGTTTATTTATTTATTTATTTTTGCGGTAGGCGGGCCTCTCACTGTTGTGGCCTCTCCAGACGCGCAGGCTCAGCGGCCATGGCTCACGGGCCCAGCCGCTCCACGGCATGTGGGATCTTCCCGGACCGGGGCACGAACCCGTGTCCCCTGCATTGGCAGGCGGACTCTCAACCACTGCGCCGCCAGGGAAGCCCTATTTTTTTTTTTTTTAAAGGAGGTATAGCTGACTTACGATGTTGTGTTAGTTTCAGGTGTACAGCAAAGTGATTCAGTTATACATACATATATATATTCTTTTTCAGATTCTTTTCCCTTTTAAATTATAGCAAGACATTGAGTATAGTTCCCTGTGCTATCATGTACATTCTTATTTGTATCTTGTAAGATGGGTGTAATTATCCTCATTTTACTGATGAGAAAACTGAAGGTTTTCATGGAAGTGAGAGTTCACGGAAGAAAGAAGCCAAGCTTCAAGTCCTGTGACATTTGGCCAAATCACCTGATCCCTCAGTTTCCTCATCTATAAAGTGGGGTGACAGCTGGATTACCTCAGTGATTATGATGGGTATTTGCTAAGATAGGGCATGTGCCTGGCTTGACACTGGGTGCAACTCCACAGCCCCTGCTCCAGGTTCTGTGCTCTACCCTTATGCTCAGGGACCTCAGGGAGCTCTGAAAACGCAGATGGATGAAGACAGATGGGGTGGCTGCTGGCATCCAGGCATGTTCTGCCCCAGGAATAACTAGGCAAGGAGCTAAGAGTCTTCTGCTGAGAATATTGAAATATCTGTCGACCCATAGCAGGCTTCTCCTGGGTCCGTTGGTCACACAGTCCAGGCTAGCTTCAGGACTGGGAAGGCACGGGGCGGGGGTGGAGGGGGGCACCAAACCCAGTCTGGAGTTCCCACCATCTGCTCTTCCCAAAGATGACTCTGATTGGTAGAGAGTAGAATTCAGTGGGCAAAGTTGTGGGCCATCCTTGGGAACGTCTGCCCAGGTAACTTCACGTGACGTGGCCAGGGGCAGAGAGCTTCCCTGGCTGAAGGTGGACACACAAGCTCACCTGGAGCCTGACGCTGCTGGAGGCCCGAGGTTGGTGAGCAGCTGCTGAAATGCCCGGAGGTCAGGCCCGGGGCCACCTCACTCCTGTGCCTCCCCTTGGAAAGCCCCGTCTCCACCATTCATCCCTTCAATGTTTATCGAGCACCTGCTATGTGCCAGGTGCCAGGAGCCACCAAGATAAATAAAATACTCTCGGGGATAAATAAGACAGTAACAGTTCTAAAGAGAATAAAAATGAAAAATATCTTACAATTACTCAGACTTCGCTGTTTGCCAGGCTCTAGGAGTTCACTCATGTAATCCTCACAGCACTTCTCTAAGGGATGGAGGAATGAAGGGACTTGGGAACCCAAACTGATGGGGACAGGAGATTATCAAGACAGGCTTTTTGGAAGAGACAGAAATGCAGCTGGGGGAAACAGAAGGGCTTTCTAGCAGACAGACAGCAAGTGCAAAGGCACAGAGGTGGGAAGTGTGTGTGTGTGTGTGTGTGTGTGTGTGTGTGTGTGTGTGTGTGTTGGAAAGGTTGATGCCACATACGAAGGGCCTTTGCAGTGGCAACCCCATAGGGGCGGTTATGCAGGGAGATGAGAAATAATCTGTCGTGTGTTCTGATTCCTCTGGGGGGAATACGGGGAGGACCTGCAGGGGGAGCTTCTGGGTGCTAGCTGGATGCTTCTGCAGTGGCCTCTGGACAGAGGGCCGATTCAGAGATTTATGAGGCAGGATCTTGGGACTCTAGTGGCTGTTGCCGAGACAGAGACCAGTTTATCAGCCTTCGGGCCTCTCTGCGGGAAGATGGGGCAAGCACCTCAAATGCAGCCTGTTGGGGTCTCATCCTCGTCTCTTGAGCAGATCCTTCCTGGGCTCCCCTCCACTGTCCTCTCCTGCTCCAAGGGACCCAGGGCCCAGCTAACCTTCTTGCCTGTCCACTCCCATGGTGCTGTCCAGGCATGTCTGGGTGATCCATTTTCTATCTTAAGCACGGCCACTCACACCCCTTGTAAGGCTGAGATAAAGGCTCTGACCTCATGAACACCTAAGAACTCCTGAAAGACTGCTCGCATCGGCCCATCTTATTGGTCCAGGCAGTTATTCACACCAATGGGTGGTTTATCAAGGAAATTTGGACATAAAGGAGCAAAACAACGATGGTATTAAGGGGCTTTCCATCATTTATTCAGAAAAAAAGAGAATGACACATGACATTCCCAAAATGAAACCTTGGGGTTGGACTCAGATAAATCTGGGATTCACATTCTGGCTTTGCCATGTGTGGCCTTGGGCCGGGCACTTAACTTACTTCCCTGAACCTTTGTTTCTTTATTTGTGTGTGAGGATGAAATAATGCCCGTGATGTGTGCAACACAGAGCCTGGCGTATGATAAGTGAATGATAAAGGGTAGCTATTGTTATTAAAGTTTTTACCTCAACTAAGTCATTTTGTGGCAGTAACTATGTTTCAAAACGGTCAGCTGATCTACCTGACTCAACACTGGAAAGAAAATATTATTTATTAACAAGTATTGAGAAATAGTGAAATTTCATTCACAGATACTTTTTTTTTTTTTTTTTTTTTTTTTTGCGGTACACGGGCCTCTCACTGCTGTGGCCTCTCCCGTTGCGGAGCACAGGCTCCGAACGCACAGGCTCAGCGGCCATGGCTCAAGGGCCCAGCCGCTCCACGGCATGTGGGATCTTCCCGGACCGGGGCACGAACCCGTGTCCCCTGCATCGGCAGGCGGACTCTCAACCACTGCGCCACCAGGGAAGCCCGCAGATACTTTTTTTCTGGACATCTTGGAAGGCACCATGGATAAAAGAGATTCACTAAGGGACCTCTCTGGTGACACAGTGGTAAGAATCCGCCTGCCAGTGCAGGGGACAGGGGTTCGAGCTCTGGTCCAGGAAGATCCCACATGCTGTGGAGCAACTAAGCCCATGCGCCACAACTACTGAGCCCGCGTGCCACAGCTAGTGAAGCCCAGGCACCTAGAGCCTGTGCTCCACAACAAGAGAAGCCACCAGGGCTTCCCTGGTGGCGCAGTGCTTGAGAGTCCGCCTGCCGATGCAGGAGACGCGGG
>NW_006793745.1:140121-141996 GCF_000442215.2 Lipotes vexillifer
AGGGCGCGGGAGGGAGAGCCGCCACAAAACCAGAAAAAAAAAAAAAAAAAAAAAAGAGAAGCCACCAGAATGAGAAGTCCGCGCACTGAAACAAAGAGTAATCCCCACTCGCCGCAACTAGAGAAAGCCTGTGCACAGCAATGAAGACCCATCACAGCCAAACAAATTAAAAATATAAATAAATAAATTTATTAAAATAAAAAAGAAATAGCGTAGTTTAAAAAAAAGAGGAGATCCACTAAGGATTGTAACAGATAAAGGAGATGGGAACACACAGGCAAGAAAGCATTTTACAACTGATGAAGAGATAAAGATCTGTGAGTCTGTTTTCTTATATTCATGCATTTGCATATTTTTTAGATTACACATATAAGTGATAACGTACGGTATTTGTTTTTCTCTGTCTGACTTATTTCACTAAGCATAATACCCTCCAGGTCCATCCATGTTGTTGCAAATGGCAAATTTCATTATTTTTTATGGCTGAGTAATATTCCATTGTATCCATATACACACACACCACACAGACATAGGGAACAAACTAGTGTCTACCTGTGGGGAGAGGAAGAGGGGAGTGGCAAGAGGCAGGAGTAAGGGATTAAGAGATACAAACTGTTATTATGTATAAAATAAATGAGCTACAAGGATGTAATATACAGCACAAGGAGTATAGCCAACATTGTATAATAACTTTAAATGGAGCCTAATCTATAAAAACATTGAATCACTATGCTGTACACCTGAAATCAACTATAATATTGTAGATCAACTACACTTCAATAAAGAGATAAAGCTCGGGCTTCCCTGGTGGCGCAGTGGTCGGGAGTCCGCCTGCCGATGCAGGGGATGCGGGTTCGCGCCCCGGTCTGGGAGGATCCCACATGCCGCGGAGCGGCTGGGCCTGTGAGCCGTGGCCGCTGGGCCTGCGCGTCCGGAGCCTGTGCTCCGCAACGGGAGAGGCCACAGCGGTGAGAGGCCCGCGTACTGGAAAAAAAAAAAAAAGAGAGAGAGATAAAGATCATTTGCAAAATTGTTCAACCTCACCATAGATCAAAAAGGCTATACCATCAAACTAACAGACGTTTTTCTCATTCTTTCTTTCAGTCTTTCTCTCTCTTTCCTTCCTCCCTTCCTTCTTTTCTTTCCCTTTCTTCCTTCCTCTTTCTTTTTTTCTCTCTTTTATTCTTTCTTTCATTCTTTCTTTTTCTTTCTTAATGAGGATAGTGAGGATGACAAGAATATTATGAATTAGACACACTTATAAATGGCTAGGGGTAGTCAAAAGGAGTGCATCCCTCTTTTTTCCTTCTTTCTTTTTTTTCCTCCTTTTCCTCCACCTTCCTTCCCTTCCTTTTTGATCTAATGTTTTATAATGGAAACTTTCAAACATACACAAAACTAGAGAGAGTAGGATAATGAACTTCCGCACACCCATCACCCAGGTCAACTTTTATTTTGTCACTAAAATTGTTTCACTGATTATTCTTCATCCTACTAATGCTGTTTCTTTTGCTAGAGCATTTAAAAGTAAATTTTAGATATCATCTCTCCTGTAAATATTTCAAAATGGAGTATCTCTAACATAATCAAAATGCCATGATCACACCTAACAAAATTAGTAATGATCCCTTAATATTAAAAATACACCTTTTTAGACATAGAGGACAAACTTGTGGTTGTCAAGAGAATGGGGGAGTGGGGAGGGAGGGATTGGGAGTTTGGGATTAGCAGATGCAAACTATTATGTATAGGATGGATAAAAAACAAGGTCTTACTGTATAGCACAGGGAACTATATTCAGTATTCTGTGATAAACCATAATGGAAAAGAAGATGAAAAAAGATGTATATATATGTATAATGGAATCACTTTGCT
>NW_006793745.1:142061-144716 GCF_000442215.2 Lipotes vexillifer
AAAAAAAAAAAAAGAGAGAGAGATAAAGATCATTTGCAAAATTGTTCAACCTCACCATAGATCAAAAAGGCTATACCATCAAACTAACAGACGTTTTTCTCATTCTTTCTTTCAGTCTTTCTCTCTCTTTCCTTCCTCCCTTCCTTCTTTTCTTTCCCTTTCTTCCTTCCTCTTTCTTTTTTTCTCTCTTTTATTCTTTCTTTCATTCTTTCTTTTTCTTTCTTAATGAGGATAGTGAGGATGACAAGAATATTATGAATTAGACACACTTATAAATGGCTAGGGGTAGTCAAAAGGAGTGCATCCCTCTTTTTTCCTTCTTTCTTTTTTTTCCTCCTTTTCCTCCACCTTCCTTCCCTTCCTTTTTGATCTAATGTTTTATAATGGAAACTTTCAAACATACACAAAACTAGAGAGAGTAGGATAATGAACTTCCGCACACCCATCACCCAGGTCAACTTTTATTTTGTCACTAAAATTGTTTCACTGATTATTCTTCATCCTACTAATGCTGTTTCTTTTGCTAGAGCATTTAAAAGTAAATTTTAGATATCATCTCTCCTGTAAATATTTCAAAATGGAGTATCTCTAACATAATCAAAATGCCATGATCACACCTAACAAAATTAGTAATGATCCCTTAATATTAAAAATACACCTTTTTAGACATAGAGGACAAACTTGTGGTTGTCAAGAGAATGGGGGAGTGGGGAGGGAGGGATTGGGAGTTTGGGATTAGCAGATGCAAACTATTATGTATAGGATGGATAAAAAACAAGGTCTTACTGTATAGCACAGGGAACTATATTCAGTATTCTGTGATAAACCATAATGGAAAAGAAGATGAAAAAAGATGTATATATATGTATAATGGAATCACTTTGCTGTACAGCTATGTATAACTGAGTCACTTTGCTGTAGAGCAGGAATTAACACAACATTGTAATCAAGTATACTACAATAAAATTTTAAAAATACACCTGTTTAGAAAGCGGTTCGGTAGTATGTATCAAGAACCTATTCATACACTTTGACCCAGTAGCTTTATCTCTCTTTTTCTACCTAATTGGAGAAAAAGGTTTATTCTGCAGCCTTATTTGTAAGAGAAAATACATCATTGGAAACTCAGATGTTGAACAACAGTAATTATGGTATGTTCATTTAATAATATTTATAAGGTTTTAAGGTTGAGTAGCACTGTTTATAGTTAATGCAACAATTACGTATTCAGTGTATGATTTGTAAATATGCATATAAATAAGTAAAATATACATATAAAAGATCTCACAGAGCATGAACTATATCATAGGTGCTGTGTTCACTCAAAGATATGACCATTATTAATATTGAGGAATATTAATAATATTAATATAATGAGGAAAATTCCTGTTCAGAGAGATGAAATAACTTTCTAGAATACCCCTCACCTGGTAAGTTGTAAATGTAGGTGTGGGTGGAACTCCAGTTTTGTCTGACTCCACAGCCCAAGGATTTGACTGTTATGCTGCCACCCTGGGCATCAAAATGTCAACAGAAGTTGTCACTGACTGAGTAGTGTGATTATACGCAGTTTCTTTTTCTTCTTCAAACCTTTCTTCACGTTACAACATTTTCTAATGCAAGTATTGTGAATTTTATATTAGAGAAAAATACATTCAGGTTACACATTTAAATGTTTATATTTAAAACTCAAGAGAGAACGTATTTGAAGCATGTGCTAGATAAAGGGTTATTGTGGCCAATGTGCAGAAAGCTCCTGTAAACTGATGAGAAGAAAGATAACTCAAGGGAGAAAGATCCAATAGCTAATGATATAAAAAAGATCCTTCACCTCACTAGTAGCCAAATTAAAACCATGATGAGATACCATTTTCCATCTTATCAAATTGGCAAAAATTTTAAAGATCCATAATATCCATATGCTGGTGAGGAGATGGGAATAGAGGCACTCATACTCACTGCTGATAGGAAGGGGGCTGTTCTGGTGATATCTGTTAACACTACACACCCATATGGTTTGACCCAGAAATCCCACTTGTATGATTCTGCCTTGCAGAAATCAAAGCATCGTTTGTAAAGATACATGTTCATGAATAGTTATTGCAGCGTTAATTTGTTGGGAGGAAATTGGAAAAGCATGACTATCCACCAATAAGAAAATAGTTTAATAAATAAAATCCATCAATTCAATGGAATATCAGGCAGTCACTAAAAATAATTAGATCTATAAGTAATGATGCGTGGAAAGGAAGACGCAGCGTATTGCGTATAGCGTCATTCCTCAAGCGTGAACTATCTCCTAGCAGCACTGGCTTCACCTGGGAGCTTGTCGGAAACGCAGGTATCCTCCCCATCCTTGACTCAACCGGAATCTGCATTGTAACACGATCCCCTATGGAAGCCCTGGTGTTTAGCGTGATCCTATAAAGGAAAAGCCTTCTCATGTATCATGGCAAAAATGGTAATCATCGGGCTTCCCTGGTGGCGCAGTGGTTGAGAGTCCGCCTGCCGATGCAGGGGACGCGGGTTCGTGCCCCGGTCCGGGAAGATCCCACATGCCGCGGAGCGGCTGGGCCCGTGAGCCACGGCCGCTGAGCCTGCGCGTCCGGAGGCTGTGCTCCGCAACGGGAGAGGCCACAACAGTGACAGGCCCGC
>NW_006793745.1:144792-184766 GCF_000442215.2 Lipotes vexillifer
AAAAAAAAAAAAAAAAAAGTGGAAGTGGGGGAGGGGTATGAACAGGGAGGGGCAGACAGCGCTCTAATGTGTTGTGTTTTAAGCTGGCCGATAATAGATACACTGGCGTTTATCGATGTTATTTAAACTGTAAATGTTTATTATTTACTCTCTTTTGTATGCATGACACACTTGATATACATTTTTTAAATGTACACACACATGCACATAAAAGACCTATTTAGATCTCCTGGCTTCGGATATTGCTCTCAATAAGGGCCCCCCAATGTCCAGACTCATATTAAAAATGGAAAAAGGATGATTTCAGTGGGCAATTCAAGGGAAGACAGGACTGAGTGACTTCTTACCTCTTCCAGTGTGACGCTTGTTTCCCGTAGAGTTTGTAGTCGACCATGTAGGAGCTCTGATGTATGTCTAAATCCACAGGCGCCTAAAGGGTAAGGGAGAACGTGAAACAAGGGAGCCCATCCTGTCATTCTTCCACTTAAAGGCTTTCAATGGCTTCTCATTGTAGGACAAAGGCTAATTTGGGGGCCTACAGACAATGAGGATCTGATCCGGTTTCTACTCCCCTTTACCATTTCATCTGCCTTGGCCCACCTCCATGCCCATTACTCCAGCCTCACTAATTTCGACTCTTCCCAGGTGCCTGGCCCATGCTCTTACCTCCTGCTGGAAACACGAGCCATCTTCTTCACCCGCTGGCAAACTCCTACGCATCCTCTAAAACCCGTATTAAATCCCTCCTCCCAAACATTTCTCCCACCCTTTTATCCTCCACCTCCCAACACTTAAACTCTTCCTCCTCTGCTTCTACTACAGCACATTTTACATCCCTCACTACAGTGGTTATCATTAACTTAATGAAGGACACTAGATTAGGACTTAATCTTAGGCATCTCTGCAGCCTCAAAGCCCAGCACACTGCCTGACACATCGAGGGTGCCTAATAAATGCATGCTGAGTAAATAAATGAAGCCCCAGAAAATTGTAAACCCTTAGCTTTCTTCTGCTTGTTTGAAAAAACCAAAAAAACCCCACCATATTCCAGGATGATGGCCAGAGGGAGTCCCAAGGAGCCTGGCCCTCCCTGGGGCTGTTTGCCAAAGCTGCCCAACCTTGAGATGGTCACAGCAGATAGAAACCCACAACACTCACCTGTCCAGGGTACACCGCACCTACCATAGCAGGTGACCTAGTCACAGACAAGTTGGTTAGCCCCGCTTTTGCCACCAGCAGGAAAAACAGACACTGTCCCTAAAGCTGCGTCAACCAAGCACATTACGGAATCACCAGGGGTTGGTGGTGGCAGCAGGGACAAATGGGCTGGTAGACAGGGGTCCTGGGACAAAGGGGCTGGAGCAGGACTCAGAAGGAATTACAGCTATTGAGAGCATCAGACTTACCACCCAAGCAGAGGTGGATCTGATAGCAGGGCAAAAGGTGTGCTGGTACATGCTTAACAATCACCTTTTGGGGGGCAAATAAACCCCAGTTTATAGCCTTTTGCCAACTTCTGCTAAACCGCTCACACCCTGGCCCATCTCGAGCTATCAGTATAATGTCGTTGACGCCGACTTGTGAAGATGTGCACGGAATGGGCTCCCAGAGCCGGGATGAGCTGACTCCAGCACACAGGTCCCCGGGAGCCAGGGCTCAGAGCAGCCCTAAGGAAGCAAGTTTCAGCCCTGGGACTTAGAGTCGCCCTAAAGCAGAGGCACATACCATGTTTCTAGTGGAGATCGAGGGGGTCCAGGGTGAAGAAAACTGTGAGGCTCTGCATTCTCAGTTAACAATAGCAGCGTGTGGGTCCAGTTCTGCTCCTGGCCCCCGCCAACCCTGAAGTCTTAGTGGGGATGCCCTCCTGCCCGGGCTTGGGGGAGCTCTCTGAGCCCACCCCATCTTGTGGCTCTCTAGGTTCTGGATTGTTGCTCCATTTCATTCCCATGCAACCCAGCCCTAAACCCCACTCTATTTAGGGGCTGTGGACCAACAGGGTGGTTGCCAGACCTCAAATGGCCCCTGCATCCCTTCCTTTTCGTGCATAGACAGCTCCTCTCCCGGGTTGGGGACCAGCTTCAGTACAAACAGCACCTATCCTTCCTTCTGCCAAGAGGACGATGATGCTCCAGCCCTTTCAACTCCAAGTGCCCCTGCCACCTGGAGAGTCCCGTTGCTGTGTCCCATAGCCACAGCTGTCTATGAGGTGAACCCTGACCTACATAATGCAGGCTATTTTGGTCACAGTCCTTGGGCACTGTGATGGGGTGACTGGCCAACCTTCTGCGTGTCCGTGCCCCACCCTCTCTCACAGGGAGCTGCTGGTGTCCCAGCACACCTGAGCCTACATGAGGCCTGGCAGCATCGGAAGGTACCGGGAGGCAGGGCTTTCCAATGCTCTACCGAATCGGTCTATTTCCATGAGAAGGGGGTAAACAGAACCCCACGGGGATTATGACATCAGACTGTGTGTGACTGAATCCACCTCATACCATAACCCCTCCAAGCGTCTGTTGCCTGAAGGGCTGGCTTATCCCTCCTCTGTCTGTCAAAATTCCACCATGGCTGTAATCCAAAACAGAAACTAACAGGTGTAGACAAGGCTGTGGAGAAACTAGAATGGTTGTGCACTGCTGGTGGGAATGTAAAATTGTGCAGCCGCTGTGTAAAAGAGTGATGGTTCCTCCAGAAATTAAGCATAGATTTGCATTATGATCCTGCCATGCCACTTCTGGGTATATACCCCAAAGAACTGAAAGCAGGGATTCAAACAGATATTTGTACACCCATGTTTCTAGCAGCATTATTCACAATAGCCAAAGGATGGCAACAACCTAATTGTGCATCAGTGGATGAGTGGTTAAGGAAATTGTGATATATACATACAGTAGAATATTATTCAGCCTTCAAAAGGAAAGAAATTCTGGCACATGTTACAACATGGATGAACCTTGAAAACATTAAGTGAAATAAGCTAGACCATAAAGGACAAATATTGTATGATTCCACTTATATAAAATACCTGGGTCATCAAATTCATAGACACAGAAAGTAGAATGGTGGTTGCCAGGGGGCTGGGTGGAATGGGTATCGAGTTTCAGTTTGGGAAGAGGAAAGAGTTCTGCAAATGGATAGTGGTGATGATTGCACAACACTGTGAAAGTACTTAATGCCGTTAAATAGTACACTTAAAATGGTTAAAATGATAAATTTTATATATATCTACCATTTGCATAAATGTTAATATATTTACCACACACACACACACACACACACACAAATTCCACTCTCTCTAAGGGCCACCTCTTCCACAAAGCTTTCCTTAGTTTCTCACTAGATGCCACCATAGACTCCTTCCATTTACCCAACCAGTATCTACTGAGCACTTGTTTTGTGTGGGCGCTGTTCTGAACCTTGCAATTTCAAAAGCAAACAAAATAGATGGAAATTCCTGCTTGCACAGGGCTTACCTTCTGGTGCCAACAAAACACAGAGTAAACAAAGTAATGAGCATTTCAGCCTCTACTAGATCCAGCAAAGAAGCAAGATGAGTGTGAGAGAATGACTGAGGCACTTCAGATGCGGGAGAGTCTAAGAAGGAGCGAGGCACTAGAGCAGAGATCTAAGTGTAGAAAGAACCAGCCATGCAAAGATTTGGGGGAAAGGGCTTCCCAGCATAAGGGGTCAGGAGGGCAAAGCCTGTAAGATAGGAACAACACGGAACAAGAGAGCCAAGGAAAGCAGTGGGTGAGGGCACGAAGCCAAGAGAGGGAGCCTGTTGTGCATCTCTGACTTTCCCTTCTTTCATGCCAATTTCCCTTTAGAAAGCTGTTTCTCTCCCATTTAGGAATCCTGTAGTTTGTGTGGTCTGATCCTACCCCCAGAATGCCCTAAATGGGCATGTTGTCCCCAGAATATTCCATCCTCTAGGCCACCATAATTGATTCAGGGAGAGGCTCATGACCCAAGGTGGGCTCGTGAGTGTCATCCCCAGCTCTTGGGAAAGAGGCTCTCTCTTTCTGAGCTAGCGGGCATGGGAGCCTGGAGCTGCCTGAGGTTATCTTTGCCACCATGTGGAGAGAGCCTCACTGAGAATAAAATCAGCAGAACAAGGAAGATCCAAGAGATGGAGGCAGAGAGTGACTGCCTCATGAGGGCACCGAGCCCCTGGATACAGCCATGCCTGAAGCTGGACTACATCTAGGTTTTGCAGTTTATGTGAGCCGATATATTCCTTACAGCTGAACTAGTCCCAACAAAATTCAAGGTTGGAGAGGTAAAGTAGTTATTTCTTCTAACAAACTGTGGTATCCTTGAGGCAAAGAACTGGGTCTTACCTTTTATCCCTCAGTGCCCTGTCACTTAAGTGTAGGGATTTGAGACATGCTTGTGAATTTAACAAAACTGGCAAAGAATGGGGTAAAGAAAAGGATGACTGTAGAGGTGGAGAGCAAGATTATAACAAGTGATTTTTGTGCATCAGGGATATATTTTTCAGGACAGTATTACCAAGTAGATTTTGGAGTCCTGATCCTTTCTATCCTCATGTCCTTGGGTAAATCATGTAAGTTCAATAGAAGCCAGTTGGATCATCTGTAATTCAGGGCGGTAGTATCTGCCTGAAATGAATGTGGGAAGTCAAACGGATATAGTTGGTGTTCTTCATACTAATATTCACCCATATTTTCTGGGTTTCTGCTCTATGGCAGACACTGTGCCAGGTCCTGTGATTATAGTAGTGAAATAAAACAGAACAGTAAATAACACAGAACAGTCTCTGCCTCCACGAAGTTACAGCATAATGAGAGACAAGTATATCAATAATCAAGTGGGTCTTTAATTACAATGGTGAAGGAGAAATACGGGATGTAGGGACCTAATCCAGTCTTGGGGGCTGGTTAGGGAGGACTTGCCTTACGTAGTGACATCCTAAGGGCTCCTAAATAAGAAGGAGAATTCTCAGGCTTGTGTCACTGCTGTAAGGTTGAAGGGAGACTGGTCTTGTGGGGGAAGGAGGCTGTCCTGCTACAGCAGAGTGAGGTCATACAAGTGCAGGTCCAGGCTGGAGAGGATGGTGGGGCTTCGGCTGCTGGGGTACAGGAGGGCAGTTGCTTTAATCCTGAGACTCATGGGAAGTACCGGGGAGATGGAGCGGACGGATGATGCAATGGGATGGGCATGTCAAAAAGGTCTCTGGTGGACCCTGGCCCGCGGGGAGGGGAAGAGGGGACACGTGGAGATGAGTTCGCAGACCACTGGATGGTGATGTTGGCTGGGACAGGTTGGAGGAGATGGTGGTAGATCATGAGAAGAGTGAGTAGATTCAAGAGGCACTTTGTACCCCTAAAAGGAACACAACATTGTAAATCAACTATACTCCAGTTAAAAAAAAAAAAAAAAAAAGAGGCATTTTGGAAATAAACCCTTTAGGATTTAACCGTTATTAGGAAGTGACAGGCAATACAGAGGTATTGTATACAAAGATACAGAGGTATCTTTGACACCTTTGAGAGGTATCAAAGATGAGTCCCAGAGTTTTGGAATGAATCTCTGGGGGTTGATGGTCCTTTGATGAGATGGAAAAGGCTGGAGGAGGAGGTGAATAGGTCCATCGTATTGCAGTTGTGCGGCCTGTGTGGCATCCAAGTGGCTACAACGATGTATCGCCCAGGGGAGAAAGCTCTGGACGTGTGACACACACTCTGAAATTGCTGGTGATATAGGTGCTATCTGAAGCTTATAGAGACGATTTATCGTATTTAGGGACCACACAGCCCTGGGATGTGACACTGCCCTAAGGAGCATCCCGCTGCCTCCCTAAACAAGTGTCAAGGGCAGCAGGAGGGGAAATTAGGCCAGAAGAGTGGAAAGGGGGCAGGGTCCATGCACTCAGTCTTCTTTTGAGTCCCCTATGTTTTCCATGTTCGCTGTGGTCAGGTTTCTGCAGAATCTCTTGGCCTCAGAGTTAATGCGGCAGCATTAATGGAACAACGTGTAGAGCCCAGCTGGGCGCTCAGCTGGGCCACCCACGGTCACTGTTCCGCAGCAGCCAACGTGGGCAGATTCACTCCCAAAGCCTCGGGGTCCCTGTTTCTTCACTGAGAATTGAAATGCTGTGTTGTGCTTCAGACTTCCTCCAACTAGACTTCAAATAGTTATGAACTTTTGTAAAGCCTGCACTGAACCGTCACAAAATGTCACATTGTACCAATTTTTAAGTTTTTACAGTGCGATACACGTTATTTTTCTGATGTACAAAGCATAGGTAAGTTTCCTGTGGTTCTTGCCATCTCAGCAGCACATGAGGGGGCATCTTTTCAACACTTAAGAAACCAGAAAACAAATCCTTTTTTTTTTTTTTAAGCCTCAATCACATACAAGTGCTGGGTTCAAATTGTGTGGGCTAAGATAAACTAAATTCCATAAGAGAAACCAATATGAGTGTATTTCTAAAAGCATGGTTAGGGTGAAATAAACGTTATTTAAAAAGCACACACAAATAGATTATCTGGACAGGATTCAATAAATAGTGTGTACAAAGCACAGGGCACACCAAAGGCTCTCAAAAAATCCTCACCTCCTTCCTCCATGAGGATATTCACCTCTACGTCTTTATTTCCCTTTCTTTCTTTCTTTCTTTTTTTTTTTTTAAGTATAGTTGATTTACAATATTTCAGGTGTACAGCAAAGTGATTCAGTTACACACACACACACACACACACACACACACACACATATTCCTTTTCAGATTCTTTTCCATTTTAGGTTATTATAAGATATTGAATATAGTTCCCTGTGCTATACAGTAGGTCCTTGTTGTTTATTTTTTATATATTTAGTAGTGTGTATCTGTTAATCCCAAATTCCCGATTCATCCCCCCCCCTTTCCCTTGGGTAACCGTGAATTGTTTTCTGTGTCTGTGAGTCTATTTCTATTTTGTAAAGTTCATTTGTATCTTTTCTTTTTTTCGATTCCACGTATAAGTGATATCATATGATATTCATCTTTCTCTGTCGGACTTACTTCACTTAGTATGATAATCTCTCGGTCTGTCCATGTTGCTGCAAATCATCTTCATTTCCTTACTGACAAAATACATATTCACAGACCGGATGGGAAACTAAAGGAGAAAGACATGCACAATGCTCTGGTATGTTGTAGGAGCTTAATTATTGCAACCTTCATTCATCTGAGAGAAACTCCTCTTGGTTTTCCCTGAAGGGAAAGCTGGGCCCCAAGTTTCTGTCTATGCAAATTCTGCATGTTAATATTGTTAAATCACAGGAGGAAATTCTTCTCCCAAACCAGAAGCCCTCGAGTTCCTCCAGGCTGATATTAAAGGGATTACAATCCATTTCCTTCCTAATTCGGCTAATGCGCTCTGGGAAGCCCTCAGGCCGAGGATTAAAGCATTTACGCCTTTAATTAGAAGCAAACCTTCCCTGAGAGCCGGAAGCACAAACAGCAAGTCGACACTACAAAGGCCTTCTCCTAGAGCAGTGGGGATATTGATCCCCCTCCGGGAGCCAGGAGCCTTGGAGGGCTTAGCAAACGCTGCTTTTCCCAAACTGGGTATCTGAGCCGGGAAGGCCCTCAGCAGAAATAGAAACCCCTTCGCGCAAAGAACAAACAAACAAAAGCAGATCCGCGGAGTTCATCGGAATCGGAAGCATCTTCGGGAGGGCGGGGGGACGCTGGAGGCTCCCACCGCCTGGCTCTTCTAGATTTTCCCTGTGGGCTCACAACCGGGTCATTAGGTTTCAAGTGGACGGCTCTGAAAATTAAGTCGTGTTTCTGCATCAGAGAGGTCTGTCCCCACATGGGTGCCTTCACCAGCCCTCAAAACAGGGTCTCCAAGGGCAGTGCCGTAACCGGCTGCTTCAGAGTCCCCTGGGATGCGCATTAAAACCCAGATTTCTGCTGCCACCTTCTGTGTCAGAATCTCTGGGAGAGGGAGCCAACCCTGGAATCTACCTTTTAGCAAGCTTCATGGGTAATTCTTAGGATTCTCATGCTCCTCTGGAAGGAAATCCTGGCTGGGCTACCCCCCAGCTCTTTGTAGAGGAGAGAGCTGAGGCCCAGAGGCTTCCAGGGACTTGTATAAGGGCAGACGGCCAATCGGCCTGCCTGGGATTGGTACACAGTGGTGGATGTGCACAGTACCTGAGTAAAGATGCCAAAAGAGCCAGGGAAATTGTTAAACTGGGATAAGAATGCAGGACCTTTGGCTTCACACATGACTGCCTTAGGTGAGCGAGGCATGTGTTAGACGCTGTGTGTGTGTGTGTCTGTGTGTTGTGTGTATAGTAGTAGGAAGGGTGTGTCGTTGGAGTGATGATAAAAGATGACAAACGCAAGGTTCCTGCCGTCTAGCACTTTATAACCTGGTCAGGGGAGGAAGGAGGAAGAATGAACCAGCACATGTAGGGGTTCAGAGGCAGGACCATCTGGTACAGAGCGGGGCCTGAAGACATGGCAGAGATGTGGCCATGGGACCAAGTCTTAAATGAAGAGCCTCCTTTTGCCCAAATCTGGCTCTTCTCTGAAGATTCAGCCACTCTCTGACCTCTGGTGGGAACCACTTCCTGTCCGCCCGTGCTTGCCCACATCCCTTTTCTCTGAACGTTTATGACATTCCAGCAGACATCTGTCACTGAATTGATACCATTTCCATTAGTTACGCTTTTTTTTTTTTTGCGGTACACGGGCCTCTCACTGTCGTGGCCTCTCCCGTTGCGGAGCACAGGCTCCGGACGCGCAGGCTCAGCGGCCATGGCTCACGGGCCCAGCTGCTCCGTGGCATGTGGGAGCCTCCCGGACCGGGGCACGAACCCACGTCCCCTGCATCGGCAGGCGGACTCTCAACCACTGCACCACCAGGGAAGCCCAGTTATGCATTTTTTACTTCCTCAAAAGGTTTGAACTGTCTTTTGCCTCTCGACGTTCTCTCAGCCTTCCAGACTAGACATGTGGATGCTGGATCCTCCACAATGCTCTTTGGTTGTTTGGGGGATTTTTCAAGGTCAAGCTGGAAGAGCAGGCTGGGGCAGGACGCTGAAGGCCTACAACGCTAAAGAGTGTGGACTTTCAGACGGGAGGCCAAGTGCAAAGAGTTTAAAGGTCAGATGATTTCGCATTTGATCCCAGCTCTACCACTTACCAACCTTGTGTCCTTGGGTAAGTTCCTTATATTCTCAAGTGGTCAGCTGGGGGTTGAAAATGCCTGGCTGGCAGGAGAAAGGAGTAAAATGCTGTGCTGGTCCTGTTCAGCGCGATGCCTGACACATAGTACAAACAGGGATGTACTCAATGAATGAGAGTGAGTGTGGAACACGCCACTCAACAGTAACACGATGAAAGGGACTTTTTAAGGAGACCAGCTTGGACGCGCACGCAGCACAGACAGGGAATGGGACACAGCACTAGAAATGACAACAGCTGGAGGCTCTACAGTCAGCCAGGCTGGACAGAGAATTGGCTGGACAGTTGGGGATGCTGGTAACAACAGAGCACGTCCTCTGTGCTGGTTACTGTCTCGACAGCATCACCATAACCCTACAACACAGATCCTTTTTATTCCCCGCCCCCATTCTGTAAATGAGGAAAATGAGGCACAGAAGGGTTAAGTGACTTGCTTAGGGTCTCACGTAGCTAATAAGTGGCAGAGGCAGGATTCCAGCCCCAGCTGCCTGGGGCCAGAGTCCACGTTCTCCATTACAGGGCCGTATGGCCTCTCCACACCTGAAGAGAAAGAGAATGGGGTTCTAAAGAGGGCAACCTATATGCTGCAGTTCAGGAGATGGTATTCTTTTCAATGTCCTGAAATTGCCTGAGAAAGTGAAAAGCGGCCCCTGGTCTGGAGGCTGGCACCCACGGCTGGGCTGTGGTGTCCTCCTGTTAAACATGAATAGTTTCACACAACACACACATCGGACAAGACTCCTGTGACCACAATGGATCAAGACAGAAACAAGACCCCTCTGTAATTATGTTTGAACACAGACAAAGCAAGAACACTGTCCAGGACACAAAAATAACCAAACACCTCCATCCTGGCTAATGAGTGACTTCTGTTTTTTAGTCTCAACTTAATCCTCCTGCATGATGGATAAGAATTATCAAGATACCCAATCATAGGGTTACACCTGCTTCCTGACAGTGTCCAATCTGGAGCAAAGCTCCGCTTCCTTGGACCCTCCCTCAAATCACCTAACACAAGCCCAAATTCTATGATCAATACTTCCTGACACCCCATTCTGACAACTCCCCCTTGTGTGTCTTCTCCCTCTTGGCAACTGGACACGAACCCAATTTGTCCAATCCCAAGTGGGTTCCTGATGGTCTTTGGATGGAAGTCACTGACAAGTCATTGGAAACCCCAGTATTTCAGTATCCAAGCTGTTTCCCAGACTGCCTCTCCCAGTCAGAAGCGAGATCTTGGTCAGGCTGTACCATGGTTGGGATTCTCAGAAAGAATCACTATAATCGTCTTTGGGTTTCCCTAATCTCGATAGAAAAGGGAAAGAATTCTCCGTTAAAGTGAGGGTGAAATGTTCAGATCCACATCAATGAATTGTTAGGAAGCATCAATACTAGAACATGCAGCCATGTCTAGCATGGTGACTAGCAGAAAGAACTCAGACTGCAATTCTTTTTTTTTTTTTTTTTTCCGTACGCGGGCCTCTCACTGTTGTGGCCTCTCCCGTTGCGGAGCACAGGCTCCGGACGCGCAGGCTCAGCGGCCTCCGCGGCCTGTGGGATCTTCCCGGACCGGGGCACGAACCCACGTCCCCTGAATCAGCAGGCGGACTCTCAACCACTGTGCCACCGGAGAAGCCCTGCAATTCTTAATTTGTTTAATTTACTGTGATTTCAGCAGTGCTCAAATCATTTTAAAAAATGCATCCAGATTATTGGCTTCTATTCTATTAAAATAAGACTCAAATTACGGGATATAGGTGAAAAATGAGTGCCCTCATATCATACATGAAGCTTACTATTCTACGAATTAAATATTATAAAAATCAACCTGTGTAATATTTTTTAAATTTTTTCTTACGTTTAACACAGGATTAGGCATCTCTCAGAATACAAATACACAAATGACTAATAAACACATCACTGCAAATCAAAGGAGTGCAAATAAACATGCAGGTTTCTACCTATCAGAGTGCCAAAAAAAGTTTTAAGTATAATCTCCAGTAGTGGCATGAGGAAATAGGCACTTCATACACTATCCTCGTGAGTATAAACTGCCATAACATTTTCGAAGACTATTAGAGGTACCTACCAAAAGTTTAAATGGCCAAACCCTTGGACCTAGCAATTACACTTCTAGGTGTTGATGTCACATCAGTGATCACTCAGATGTGCCAAGACAGGCATGGCTTGGTTCATTATGGAACTGCTTGAAATGGCAAAAACCTGCAACAAATGAAATCTACCTTGGCAGGGACTGATTGGATAAATATGGATAAAGCCACATTGAGGTACTAGGACGTCTTTAAAGAAAGTACGACAGACCTTCAGATGAATTGAAATGGAAGGACTTTCATGTCTATGAGAAGGAGATATCATTTCTGTGAAGATACTAAAGAATAATTTTGATACCCTTAGAGATGGCTTGATAAAATCCTTTTGCCCAAAGGCCTGGAAATGCAATGGAAAATTATACCTCTCAGGGTCTCTTTCCCATAATAAATCTAAGACGTATCTTACGAGTGCTCAGTAACTATTGATTATTGTGATGGTTGATGATGATGATGGTGAAGAGAGAAATGGTGAAGATTCTATGCCCCCAAAGAATTAGAAGACTATTATCCCTAAAAGATCTTACTTTGCCTAACAGTTACTTCTGTTAGGCAACAAATTAGCAGTGCTTATTTTGTCTCCTTGTACCTCTGTCAACTTTCCTAAATTCCTTCAAATGCTTTTTGGGCCGTGGGTCTGGGGTCAGTGGTGGGTCGGGCCATTAGATGTTGAAAGGGCAAGGTGATCAGTAAGTCACACTCCCATCCCCTCCCTGCCTGACCTGGCACTGGCAGCGTAATCTGTGAGAGGATCTGCCTTTGTGCCATCACATTGGAATGAGGTGCCGAGCAGAGCATCTTCCCAAGGAATTGTGTTGACAGATTGGTCAGTCACCTTGAGGTCAGCCCCCTCATACTTCATAACGCAAACCTGGCAGCGAGAGGTTGAGGAAAAGACTGACTTTTTTGATCACAGACACTTTCAAGATAAGTTAGTGGATCTTAAACTGTGGTCCTTGGACCTTCGCAAGTAATTGCTAAGAATACAGAGTCTCAAGACCCCATTCCCTACCTCCAAATCAGAATTTGATGGGGGAAGCTGGAGTCAGGCATGGGAGCCAGCATGTTAAACAAGCACTCAAGAAGATTCCTTTGTGCCCTGAAGCTTGGGGACAACTGAGGAAGACCTTGGTGATATTTTGCCCACAGGCAAGTCTTTCAGGATCCCACGATGACTGATTACATCTTTGCGTGAAGCATTTTTGCAACGTCAAGTAAACTTATGTCTCCATTACTCTGGTGTAGAGAATAATTAGAAATAAATGAAGCTTTCTTCTGGCGATATCAGACAGAAGACAACTCCAAAAACAACATTCGGAAGAGAAATAAGAAAATTTCAAGGCGTAGTGTGTAGATACATGCCATTTACTGATAGTTAGCAAACATTTATTAAACAGCTCAGATATATAGATATATAGATATATAAGAATTTATCCAAAAAAATTTTTAAACTTGAAAAAAATTACCCTTAGTTCCGAGATTTCCTCTCTATTTATATTTATTTGTAACATACCATAGACACAGCCTCCAAGTCCTCAGTGATGACTTTTCATTCTTCCAGGCTTCACGTACCAGAAAGGCCCAGGCAGGGAAGGCCTTCTCCCAGCTCCAGAATAGCGTGTCTGAAGCATCCCTCGACTGCCCGTGTAGACGGCCCCTGCTCATTGAGGTCAGTAGCACCTGGCTGTACCTCTCAAAGCCCCGGTGTGCCTGAGACACCGGCCCAGCTCCTGACTTCCATCAGACTTGAGCACAGGTTTTCCTCTCTGTCCCTCTGCATCCAAGTCAGGCATGATTCTAGGTCCCTGCAAGGTCCGTCCCACAGCCCAGCCTCAGCGTTGCACCAGCCCCTCCACAGTGACGTCCTCCTCCCCTCCGCGTCAGCTTCAAGGTTCCATCTGTCTTCTCTCAGCCCTTTGAAACCTTAAACACCAGTACTGCACCCCAACCACGAACTCAATGCCTTCAGGCTTTCTCCTCCTTTGAAAACCGCTGCACTTTCCATCAATTCCATGGCAGTCCTCGCGCATGTCATTTTCAGCCTCCTCCTGTTTCTGCCTCTCCCCTCCCGGCCTCACCCCCATGGCCCACCACTACAGCCACTCTCTTATGCTCAAGCTCCCTCACCACGGTCACCTATTGCAATGGCTCAACAAAATCCAATTGTATTTATTTATTTATTACTATTTATTTATGACAAACATTCCACACCTGTGATCCTTTTCAGTCAGAAGTTCTTTGAGAGGATGCCTTTGGCCTTGGCCAGTCAAAGAATGGAGTCATCTGACTTCCCCCACCCTGTGAATGCCCACGCAGATAGTGTAGGTTTTAAACAGGCTGTTGAACCTGCTTGTCACCTTGTCAACCTCGGCCACGTTCACCTGGATGGACGCTTGGTCCTTGGCGCCGATGATGCGGTTGCTGGCAGAGCGTTTTCGCTGCACGTACAGATCCACAAACTCGCCGGTGTCATTCTGCATGCTGACGGCGCATCTGGTGGCACCATGAGGACCGTGAGAGCAGAAACCAAAATCCAAATTTTAGATCTCCACACCCCCATCCAAGATTTCCGGGTGTCTCTGTTAGGATGTCCGGCAGACACCCCCCACTCAGCGCATCCACACTGAGAGTACTCCCTCAGCGATGCCAGCCATAGCTAGTGCCACTCTGGCATTAACAGCGGTAGTGATGACAACGAAATTCACAGCTAAACGTACCTTGGATGCTACAACAGGCATTGTAACCCTATTAATGGCACTTTCACCCTTGCAATAAGCCCTCTCTTATAGGTGAAGTGACTGAGGCTCAGAGAATTGGTGTAATTTATCCAGACCTAAGTGGGTGACTCAAACCTAGACTCATCTGATCTCTACAAAATCTTCACCGGTCCCCTAAACTAGAAACCTGAGAGTTGGTTCAGTGCCTCCTCCTGCCTCTTCCCACATCACTAGGTCCTACTGTCTCTACCTCATTCCTTCCTGCCCACCCCTCCATCTGCCCGTCTCTGTCCATCCTCATAATACTTCTTGGTCCTTATCATTAGCTCTTAATGTCTGGATTGCTGAAGAAACCTCCAGTTTCTATCTCTCAATCTACCCTCCGGTCCGCTGTCCCAGGACATTTCCTGAAGCCTAAATCTGTACACTTTCCAACAGGCTTCTTGGCAAAGAGAAATCATGATAGGGCCACATCTCAGAGCTATGACACTCCAAGAAGCTATGACACTGCAAGACACGTTGTCCACGTGTAACCCCCCCATACACATTTACTTATTCATTATCAGTCGCTGACTTGACAAATAGAGATGAAGAGACTATAAAGAGTCCATAAAACAGAGAATAAAAAGAGAATAAAACAGAGATGAAGACACAGTCCTTAAGAACTGCCTGGAGAACTTCACAGAAATTCTGGTGCCTGGGCGTCACTCACCCCCAGAGAATTTGATTCAGGGAGACTGGAGAAGGGCCAGGGGACTTGCACTTTGAACATTATTCTGTTGCAGGGGCTTCCCGAACTGCATTTAGTGAAACAGTGACACTGAAGAGGCATCTTCCAAAGGCAATGACAATGCGGGGAAATAAGGCCAACACACGGCCCTTCGGGAACACAGAGGAGAGGCTCAGAACTCAGAATAAGTGTGCGATGGGGATGGTGAGGGTGACAAAATCTTCCTGGAGGAGCTGAGCCCTAGGATGGCAGGTGGGGTGTGGGAGCAGAAAGGGTCTCCCCTTCACACACACACACACACACACACACACACACATACACACCTCAGCAGGTAAGCTAGTCTTTGCTGAATCATCGCCCTTATTTGAGGCTGTCTTTGGTGTTCATCTGAGCCTAATTGAACTGATAAGGAAGAGTTGCGGGGTCTACATAGGGCCTATGGCTGGCCAAGGCTGAACCTAGAATAGCTTAGCTTCTGACACTTGATGACAGGGGTGGATGTTGTGGAAGGGAAGTGGGCCAACTATCCAGACACTTGTTTTCTTGGCCTGCTTGCCACTGACTAGCTGTGTCACTCTGGGCAGCTCATTTAATCTTTCAGAGGGCAGGAGAGAGGTAGAGGCAACAGGACCTAGTGATGAGAGAGGGAGAGAGAGAGACATCATTGGTACCTGGGACCCGTTTCCCCCATGACACAGACTTCTAGAAGGCAAGAAGCCCTCATCATTATATTCTCCATTATATCCCTAGGGTCAGACTATACTAGGTTTCCTCCCCCCCGCCCCCCAAAAAGCAAAAAACTAACATCAAAATAATAATATTAGGACCCGTGGTAAATTTCTCCCTCAATTCTCAGAATCAGGAATAACTTTCTTCAGGAAAACCAGCCAGACTTGTTTTATTCTTATTATTTTTTAATTTATGTTATTGAAATATAGCCGATTTACAATGCTGTGTTAATTTCTACTGTACAGTAAAGTGACTCAGTCATATGTATATATATATATAAATATATATATATATATATATTACTTTTCCATTGTGGTTTATCATAGGATATTGAATATAGTTCCCTGTGCTCTACAGTAGAACCTTGCTGTTTATCCAAAACCAGACTTGTTTTAAATTTCATGGATACTGCAAATCCCGTGACCACGTTTAACTTTCATTTTCTTCCTACCCCTTATCACAACCTGAAATTACCTTGCTGGGGTATTTATTTGCTTGCTGGGCTTGGTGCCGCAGTGCCTGGCTCAGAGATAAGGAGAGACTGTTTCTCTTTTCTTCTCACACATGATGCATGGCTGCCGGCTCTGCATCCCGTCCACAGGCTGGGGGCCATCTCTACCCTGGCTTCATCCTTTCCTATTCTTATTTTCCCTACTTATTATTTTGTATCTTGTTGTGTTGTCTGTATTTTTGAAAATCACCCTGAATCCTTCTGGAATAAGGCCAGGTACAAACAAGTATATTATTAATTATCAGCATTCTCTTTCAGAGACCAATGAACTCCTTTATTCAAGTCATGCTTTTGTTAGCGCAAAGGAGCAAAGAAAGACAATTGTTACCAGTTAGAATTAGTGCAAGGGAGGAAATAAGCAGGAAAACAGGGAAGGAGGGCAGCGTTTATACAGGAAGGTGCAGGCAAGGCCTCTGAGGAGGTGACGCTTAAGCAGGGATCAGGAGGACGAGACGATGTCGGGGAGGTCATCCCAGGTGAGCAGCACAGAGGAACAAGCTGTGTGGGTTTCGGGAGGGACAGAAGGATGGTGTGTGAGAGGGAGGGGAAAGGTAGCAAGGGAAGGCAGGGGAAAGGCAGCAGGCCGGCCAGGCGGGGAGGGCCTTGCCAGCCAGGGACGTAGATGTTGGTCTCAGTGCAATGGGAGAGCCCCGCTTGTGCCTGGAAGTGACAGGTTCTGTTTCTAAAAGGTTACATCAATACCATGGAATACCACTCAGAATACAAAGGAACAACTATTGATACACGCAATGACTTGGATGGATCCCAAGGGTATTATGCTGAGTGAAAAAGAAAAGCTGATCTCTAAGGGTCAGATGGTTCCATTCATAGAACATTATCAAAATGACAACGTGATAGAGATGGAGTTATAGACAATTATAGAGTGGTTGCCAGGGGTTAGGGGGAGAAGACTGGGTGTGACGATAAAGCACAAGGAAGATCTCGTGGTGATGGAACTGTTCTGTATCTTAATTGTGGTGGTGGTTACATGAATCTACACGTGGTAGAGTTACACCCACCCACCCACTCACACACACATCCCACACTCAAGTGAGTGCCGGTCTGGGACTTCCCTGGCAGTCACTGCAGGAGGCCCGGGTTCGATGCCTTGTTGGGGAACTAAGATCCCGCATGCCATGCGGAGCGGCCACAAATTTAAAAAAATAATGATAAAATAAAATTAAAAAAAGAAAGCAAATGAGTGCAGGCCAAACTAGTGAAATCTTGATAAACTCCATGGATGACATCCATGTCAATTTCCTGGTATTGATAGCACAATAGGTCACACAAGATGTTAACACTGGGGCAACTGGATGAAGCGTGCCCTAGAGAACTCTCTGTACTATTTTTGCAACTTCCTGTGAATCTGCAATCATTTCAGATAAACAGTTTTTTTTAAAAAAGTTCATGGTCTTTGTGTGGGAAGGAAGAGTGGATGTAAGTGGTCCAGCTATCCCTAAAGACTTGATGGAAGTGGGACAGAGTAGTGACAGTGGAGGTATGGGGCTTGGAGGGAAGGGAGAGAACTTTTGAGGCTGCTGATGGAATGGGTCTAGGGGTGGAGGAAAGGGAGGAAAAGAGAGTCAAGAATAACCCTCAGGTCTTGGACCTCAGTAACTGGATGGATGGTGGTGCCAGCAATTACTGAAACGGTGGAAAAGGGAGGAAGACTCGGCTGTGCGTGTAGCACAACTTTTTCTTTAGTTCATTGTGAAAAAGTTCACATAAAGAAAAATGCTTTAAAATGTACACAGACAATTTAACAAATTATTCTAACATATGTATGTAATCTCTACCCAGATCAAGAAATAGAACCCTGCAAACGACTCACCCCACCAACGTTCTTCCTGATCAGATACCCCCTCCCCACAGAGGTAACTGATATCCTGATTTTTAGAGTATTGCTCCCTTGATTTTCTTTCCAGTTTATCCCCCGCAGTACACATCAGCCAAGTTCTGTTTGAATTGCCATGAGACAGCCATGTGAATGTCTGAATACAAAGAGCTCTAAACTTCTAACACCTTCGGAGGGCCTTGGAATGTGGTCAAGTCTTCACATCCTTTAAAGCTATTTCCTTTTTGAGGCTGGAAGGAGAGCCATCCATGACAACATCACGTATGCTTCAAAATTATAAATACTTAAAGAAGATGGTGAGATAGGAGCTCCCTGGTGGTCTAGTGGTTAGGACACGGTGCTTTCACTGCCGTGGCTCCGAGTTCAATCCCTGGTCAGGGAAGTAAGATCCTGCAAGCCACGCAGCGTGGCCAAAAAAATAAAAATGATAAAGATGGTGAGAGTTTTCAGGGCTTTGCTGCAAAGATGTCTTTCTGCTTTGCTATTTCCTTTGCTACTTGTGAAGTCTTAAATGTCAAGTTAATTTCCAGAAAAATAACATGACTCAATAGATCAGAGGGTGTGCAAAAGAGCTGTTTCTGCAGAAGTGTGAGTTCTTTGAGTTCTCAGGACCAGGAGATGTGAACAGCTAAAATTACGCGCTCTTCCTCCCCTGACTGCCCTGGGACAGGAGCCTTCTCCCCAGTTCTGACAGCATTGATCTCATTGGAATGACAAGGCCCACCCATGTGGCCAAACGAAGGGCTCTGTCTAGGTAAGGCATTTACACCGATATTGCCACTAATAATCATAAAGATAGGGTTGTTGGGCTGCTGGTGTCACAAAGCCCAGGTCCCCTAGTGTTAACTCAGAGGACACTGTTGGGCCAGAGAGGCAAAGCAGGTTCTCTCTGGCTGCAGAACAGGGTGGGGAATCTAACCTGTAATTCTTTTTTTTTTTTTTTAACATCTTTATTGGAGTATAATTGCTTTACAATGTTGTGTTAGTTTCTGCTGTATAACAAAGTGAATCAGCTATACATATACATATGTTCCCATATCCCCTCCCTCTTGCGTCTCCCTCCCACCCTCCCTATCCCACCCCTCTAGGTGGTCACAAACCACCGAGCTGATCTCCCTGTGCTATGCGGCTGCTTCCCACTAGCTATCTATTTTACGTTTGGTAGTGTATATACGTCCATGCCACTCTCTCACTTTGTCACACCTTACCCTTCCCCCGCCCCATGACCTGTAATTCTGAGGCAACTCCTTCAAAAGTTCCTTCAGACAGTGCCTTAGGCCAACCATACCCTGAAGTGAGGCCCTTACCTAAATGCTGCAGGTTATCTTTTTCCTCAAAGACTTTCTCACCGCAGCTGCTTAAAGCATCGCTCTTTAGTTTCCTCCAAGCACGCTGCTTCTTGGAAGCCCTTCTGTGTTTATCATCCTTCATCACTGTTACTCTGCAGCATCCAGAATCCCTTGTATTTATGTCTCACAGGCTTGAACCCACGTAGTAATACCAGGTCCCCCCAATAACTAGAAGCCAGACATTGAATAATCTATTACTGTGCTAATGAATCATGACCTACGTGCACAAATATTTTTTTGAGCACAAATGTCTTGTGTACATATTTTTATGTGCCCACGCAAAGAAGATGCTAAGGTATCCCTGTTCTGTGTCCATTTTGTGAGCTCTGAGTAATCTAAGGACAAATTCCTGGGTCAAGGGATTTGCTCTTTCTCTGCTTCCCGCCACGTTAAAAGCAGGGGGACTTGGGGACCCCAAGGCAAGTGGAGGGCACATAGGACTCTTTTGAGCCAACAGGGACCCGGACTGGGAGTGGAGTGGGTACACTGGGGATGCTTGGAGATGAATCTACCTCTCTCCTTCTCTAGCTGCATAACTTGGACAACTTTCTCAAACTTTCTGTGCCCGGATTCCTCATTTTGTAAAATAGCAATATAGTTACTAGCGCCTAATTTACAGGTATTTTGTTTTTCTATTTTTTATTTTTTGGCCTTGCCACGCAGCTTGTGGGATCTTCTTTCCCCAGCCAGGGGTTGAACCTGAGCCGTGGCAGTGAAAGCGCCAAGTCCTAACGACTGGACGGCCAGGGAATTCCCTATAGTTACTTTATAAGAGCTAATTCAGATAAAAAATTCAGCACAGGGCCAGACACGCAGTAAGCACTTCTTAGCTCATGCCACGTAGTATCTATCATTTACTATGGGGTGCCAGACACTTTGAAAACACCCTGCCAGGCTTACTTCCTTTCATCCTCACGACAGCCTTGGGAGGGAGCTCCCATTATCAAGCCCATCCTACAGAGGAGGACATTAAGGCTTAACTTGCCCTGGGAATTCTCTGGCTGTCCTGTGGTTAGGACTCTGCATTTTCATCGCGGTGGCCCGGATTCAATCCCTGGTCAGGGAACTAAGATCCTGCAAGCCGTGCAGCTCGGCAAAAAAAAAAAAAAAAGTAACTTGCCCTAAGTTGCACAGCTAAAGAACTGAGGCACTGAGTATCAAACCCAGGCTGACTTTGCCACTCTGCTTCGTGGCCTCCAGCACCACTACTGAATTCAGTTCAGTTACTGGCTTCTGGCAGCTGTTGTCGGTCCCAGCTCTGTGCTGGCCCGGGGCACTGCTCCAGCCCTCAGCTGAGAAAGCCAACAGTGTGGCACATTTCCAAGAGTGCCGATGGCAGTGCCCATTCTAGCAAGGACATTTATATTTTACATACCACTTAGTGAATTTTACCTGTTCTACCGGAAACAACTGGTAATGCCCAGCTCAATAGACCCTGGAGCTCAAGGGCAATATTAATGGGGAAATTCCCGGCTGCTTCTGCACATGGTTCTTCTCTCTCCTGCCCCACAGAGACCACAGCAGACATCTGTGAGCGTTTTTTTCTGAGCCAGAAACCGTGTTAAGGATTGGGAATTTGGGGGACTTCCCTGGTGGTGCAGTGGTTAAGATTCCACGATCCCAATGCAGGGGGCTTGGGTTCGATCCCTGGTCAGGGAACTAAGACCCTGCATGCCACATGGCATGGCCAAAAAAAAAAAAAAAAAAAAAAAAAAAAAAATGGGGCAGAGGCAAACTCGCAGTTATAGAATGGATAAACAACAAAGTCCTGTATAACACAGGGAACTATATTCCATATCCTGTGATAAACCATAATGGAAAAGAATATGAAAAAGATTATATGTATACATATATGTATAACTGAATCACTTTGCTGTACAGCAGAAATTAACACAATGTAAATCAACTATACTCCAGTAAAATAAATTAAAAAAAAAAAAGAATCCACATACACTGTCCATTTAATCCTCCCGGTGTTCTCATATGAAAACCAGCTATTATTATCCTAGTAGGGTCAAGTCCTGGTCCAGAATCACACAACAGTAACAGAGGCAGGATCTAAACCCAACTCTCTAGGTTTTGATCAGTGTGCTGTAGCATCACCTGAGAAAAGTGAGTTTGTTCCACATTTTATCACCTTACATGTCAGCAACAACACAAAGCACTTTTATGTTATTTTTTTTCTTTTTTCACTTACAACATTACATCCAATGGGTGGGTCAAAATGTGATATGAAAACACGATTCTTATGATCTGAAAATTTACTGATTTTAAAATTAGGGTGCTCTGATGAACTCTAATACAAGGATGATTAACAGTCAATTTTAACTACATTTCCCCTGAATAGGTAACAAAAACCTATGTGAAATTTTTTATTTTTTATTTTTTTTTTATGGCTGCGTTGGGTCTTTGTTGCTGTGTGCAGGCTTTCTCTAGTTGCGGTGATGGGGGGCTACTCTTCATTGCAGTGCGCAGGCTTCTCATTGCAGTGGTTTCTCTTGTGGAGCACGGGCTGTAGGTGCGCAGGCTTCAGTAGTTGTGGCACGTGGGCTCAGTAGTTGTGGCTCACGGGCACTAGACTGCAGGCTCAGTAGTTGTGGCGCACGGGTTTAGTTGCTCTGCGGCATGTGGGATCTTCTCAGACCAGGGCTCGAACCTGTGTACCCTGCATTGACAGGCAGATTCTTAACCACTGCACCACCAGGGAAGTCCCTGAAATGTTTTTAAAAGTTCAATGTTTAACGCAACAGTCAGTGCCTCCACACCTTTTTTTTTTTTTTTTTTTTTTTTTTTAATCTGATGAAAGCCATGGACACTTTCTCCAGAAACGTGGATTTTACATGCAAAAAAAAATCATATCTGTGCCATCAAGGAGTTCTCAGAGCCCCTGAGGCTCATCCATTCACCCCAATGATAAGAGTTGTTCTACAGATTTACAAATGGGGAAATCCTTTGTGAAGCAAACATTGTTCCTCTGACTTGCATTTTATAACTGTCTCTCTTTCTCTCTCTCTCTGTCTCTCCCTCTATACACACACACATCACAGTATATTCACTCATGAACTGTCGACCATCATGTTTATTTATCATCAGAGTAGCTTCCCCTTTTTTATATTCTGTGTTGCAAACAAATGTTACCATAACAAGCCCTTGAATCTCCCAAAACACGAATTAAACAAAATTTTAGCTACATCGTTTGGCTAAACTGATACTGCAACTAATGTGCAGATCTTTCATTTTCAACCTGATTTTGTCTTTGAATTGGTTTGTAGGTTTCTTGCAAAATGTCAATGTGTTCAGTATTGCTATAGTCCTAGAACCATAGAACCAGATCGATTTGAGGGAACAGTTGGGGGATAGTTTCCACCCTTGCTACAGAAGTGGCCCACTTGTTCACCTAAGAGATACAAACTGTTGACAATATAGTCATCTCTTTTGGTTACTACTTGCAGGGGACTTTGGGTTTAAAAGTGTTTCACACACTTCACTTACAGCATGATATTTAATGGGTGGGTCAAAATTTGATGTGAGAGCACAACTCTTATGATCTCCAAATTTACCAGACTTGCATTTATAATTATGGTGCTAATTGATGAGCTATAATATGGTATAATATGGTGTGACTCTGAGATTATGCTGTGGTTATAATCTTTACCCAAGGTCACTTAAAAAGCGATTGTGCACTGCCTATTCCATGTATATTATTGCTAATCCTCACAACAGTCCTGTAATGGATCAGAATGCCAAATTTACAGATGAAGAAACTGAGGACCAGAGAATTTAAGGATCTTGCCCAAGATCACACAGCTAGGAAGTGACCCATGATTTGTTTGGCTTAAAAGCCCACTCTTTTTCAGCTACCACATTGCCCTTCTGGCTTTGGCCTCAATTTGGACCCGGACTCGTGTTTATAGGGTATCTCTCCTTGCAAGTGGAGGGAGTGTTCTTTTTATCCTTAAACAGGGCTGCCTTTACTGAAACTCCTTATGTCCCTAAAACTTGAAGTTGACACAAAGGGGATCCTCCAGGGGAACTAGCAGAGGATTTTTTAGGTTGATGTCTTTAACATTGCCACACAATCTGTTTATTTTTAGGGTAAGCAAGGAATTTGGCAATTTAATTTAGAGCATTTTTTTTTAACCTAAGCACATGCATGGCTAGAATCAGATTCTAAATTGTAAGTGTAGACCCTACATTCCATATATGCCTAAAAATTTTTTTGTCCATAAGAATCATTCCAAAATGGATAATTAAGTCCAAGATTTTCTCCCATTGGCCCACTTTTGCTCTGTTAGGTAACATGAACCTGTCCCGGAAAATAAAAGCCTCCAGTACCAGACAACCACCTGCTTTCATTGATAGACAAGCAAAGCAAGACCTGGCCTTTCCCATCAGGAGATAATTAAGCAACTGGATGGTTTCAGTTTGTGTCAAGAGTCACCCTGTTCCTTTGATCTGTTCTTCAGTTAAGGTACATCACGGATCTTAGGGGTCATGGGAGAAGCGGGGCAGGGCAAGAGAGAAATTTCAGTCCACCTTGAAGTGTGAAGTGTTTGCTTTTCACCAGACATCTCATCTCACTTCCTCTCTAGTGAAAATCTACCCTCCATATTCCTTAATGAACCCACCCTGGCATTCTTCAGCTGCCTTTCCCAAAACTTTAGGAAGCTCCAAATGAAGTGATTTCTTTCTAAAATACCATGAAACCTGTGTATTCTAAAACACGCTGGGAGTTTTTTGGAGGCTTTTCTGATTTTTTTTTTTTTTTTTTGTATGTGGAAAGTTTTTTGTTATCAATCTAGATGCAGCATCTCTGTACTACTGAAAATTGTCTTCATTATAATTTAAGTAAAAGTCACAGCATTTTATTTAACCCCTCAATTACAACTCCCCTCTTTATCCCTTACTCCATGAAGATTACCACAAATTGAGGGGCCTACACGTACACCTATGCAAAAAAGAGGGCTTTTATCTGGCTTGGGAGGCTGAGGGGAAATGTTAAAGGAGATTTCCACTGACTATTTCTAGCCTTAAAACTTTCTTCTTATCTTTTCTGCCTCCTATGTTTTCATACCATTGACAGCGCAGTAAAATTTGAAATTCTCTCTTTGTGCATCTTTGTGTCACCCCCAACTGCAAGACCCTGAGGCCCCATTAATTTCAAAGAGATTAGGCAGAGCAGAGATGAGGCACTAGGGAACCAGAGCCACGATCCCAGGAATCCTCACCCCCCATCTCAGGAATCCTGCCCCCACCCTTCTTAATTTGGTTGTCAAAAGTACTTTCATCCTAATTTTAGAAATCAGAAATCCTAGAAAAGAGCAGAGATGTCACTAGTAGCTTTGTGGAAGTGGTAGCCCGTAGACAAAAACATGGGCTCTCTAGGACTCAAGGTTTCTATTTTTTACCCTGTACAACTGTGAAATAAAATATTTGCTGTTACAGCACTATTAAAATATGTGTGTGTGTGTGTATATATATATATATATATATATATATGTATTTGCTGTTACAATTTGAAGGTGACACTGATTCAAGTGATTAGCTACTCATTGTAGACTGAAACGTGGCGCTATTGCTTTCTGATGTGCAGATATGGTTTTCTGGGGACCTGAGAGTGTGATCTTTATGTCCCCCCCGTGCTCCCACCTCCTACCCCCGTACCGCCAACAGGGCAATGTCTTTGCTCCAAGAGTTGAGACATTTCATTTTCCAAGAGTAGAATGCCAGCTTCGATGCCAGCTTCAACATCTCCTGGGCTGTGTGGGCTTGCCGACGTTCTTGGACCTCTCTGGACTTTAGCTGCCATCAGTAAATGAGGGTGGTGTCCAGGGGAGCTGTGTGAGAGGTAAGAGAGTGGATGACAGATCTGGCTGCCTTGTCTCCACACAGGTCCCTGTTGGGGAAGCAGCAGGGTTCCTCTGAAGGAAACTTGCTCTCCCTAAGGTCTCCCTCTGCCACTCACTTTATCCAGCAGTTGGAGGAAGTTTACCCGAGGAAGCAATTTGGTCGTGCCCTTATAGCGGGTCACCCTGTCATATGTTTGAGCATTGACCACACAGTTTTGTTTTTTTTTTTTGCGGTACGAGGGCCTCTCACTGCTGTGGCCTCTCCCGTTGCGGAGCACAGGCTCCGGACGCGCAGGCTCAGCGGCCACGGCTCACGGGCCCAGCCGCTCCGCGGCACGTGGGATCCTCCCGGACCGGGGCACGAACCCGTGTCCCCTGCATCAGCAGGCGGACTCTCAACCACTGCGCCACCAGGGAAGCCCCCCAACTAACTTTTGATGCTGTTGTGATTTATCCAGGCCCTAACAGCGCCTACACAAAACAGAGAACAAGGTCAGGGGCTAGGATGATAAATGCATAGGGATCTGCAGAACCTCCAGTCTGGGTACCAGCCTTCATAAACTTTTTTTTTTTTTTTTTAAAGAAACTATTCACCGATGATCTGAATCAATGTTTAAAATATGCGAGCTCCATCTCTCCAGCGCTCCTTTTGTAATCTTCTCGTTTTTCATTTCCATGAGGAGAATCCTAATATCAAGTATAGATTCAAATAACCACCAAGAGAAGTCCATTTTTATTGAATGTTGAGTGTCTATACTATTTGTGAGGTACACTGAACTACATGAGGACCAAAAAAGGCTTGGGCATAGTTTGAATGACAGCTGGGGAGATGCTACATAGTGGCACGTATTTTAGCGAGACAATTTGGAAAGTCTGATATCCCTATTTTCTCTTCCTGGGTTTGTTCCTGGATTTGAAACTCCCTGGGTTATATTTGATAGCACATAAACATCTGCTCAAAGCAATACTTTGAAAAGATCTCTGCATTAGTGTTATTCACATAGAAAGCTGAGCAGTCACAAGGGGGCAGAGAGATGGCAAGGAAAAAACAAAGTTGAGAGAGTTGTGAGAAGCATTGCCAGTTTGTTGCCTATTCTGCCTGACATTTTGCCTATGTCTCCTCTTCCATCACTGCAAGTTGTCAGGGTGTTTGTGGATAAACAGAGCCCGTTCTCTGGGTGATCTATCTTCTTGCCCTGCTTGGTTTATGCACGGATCACTGCCTATCCTTGGTGAAATGGCCTAGAAACCTCAACAGGCATTAAAAAAAAAAAAAAAAAAATCAAATGGTCACTTAATTGCTATACAAACGCAAGATATTGTTTCTGTATCTCTGTATGGCTCCCTTTAGATCCTGAGTGAGTTGAAGAATTCCCACTGCCAACCGGAAGCATCCTGGCTTCTTACAAATCATAAACTTGGGACAGGTAAGGCCCTCCTTGGTCCCAATCAGCCTCTCATTTCTCCAACTTCATCTACCTCTTCCATTCATTCCCCAAAGCGATTCTTTTTCCTCACCAGCTGTCTCTTCCTTTTTAAAAAACCTCTGTGCTGTTCATTTTGTCCCAAATGCCCATCCTTCCTTCTTTAGCGATTACCCAGCTCAAATGCCACCTTCCCCAGAAGGCTTCTCTAATTGCCCCGGATTTTCACCACACCGTCTGTTCACGTGCCTGACTCCTGTCCCAAATAGGCTGAGACTGTATTTGAGAACTCCTGGTGTGGGAGATGCTGAATGATTCCTTGCTGCTGGAATGTTAAAACTTATTGAATTTATTTACATATATATTTACCAGCACAAGGAAATTAAAAAAAAAGACAAAAAAACTTTAGCGCTCTGCATTTGGCAGTATTCTCTCCTTATACCTGTTGTTCCTTCTCAGTACCTGCTCTGGCAGGTGGGATTTCCTACCCATCCCAGCATCCAAGGAACCAATACTGGAGAACTTAAAAAAATTTCTCCTCCTCATTTGACATCTGGTTTCTAAGACTGTTGATTTGTTATAATATCATGGGCCTAGCAGCCCAACTGGCTGAAAATCAATTTACCAAATGACCAATTAGCTGAATCAACTCTATCTTTATAGTAAGTCTGGGAGGCAGAATTGTGAAAAAGGAGTTATTTAGGCTGGATCTCAAAGAATGGGCAGAATTCAGATAAGCCACGATAAGGGAGAGGAGAAAAGGGACATTCCAGAGGAAGGAACCAGCATATGAGCAAAAAATTTTCTAACAAAAAAAGCAGGGGGTTGGAGGAAAATAGTTTCAAAATAGATGGTTGGTGAATACAGGATATTCCCAGGGGTTATATATGCTTTTATTGCTACAACTGAATAAACTGTCAAAACCTTTCGTCTTCATTAGATTAAGATTTTGTTTAGTAGCTGCCTTCTTTTCTTCCATTTCTTGGTGACATAGGTTCTGCTAAAGGATGGAGATCTAGCCTGGAAGGATAAGTTTGCCTCCCTAAGATGTTCAACTTATGTCAATGGAAATTGGCTTGAGTTAAACGGAAGTTGGCTCATGCTGTCACATAGCTGGGTCTGGGAAGGTGAACCCTAGTATATTTGTTCAATATTTTTGGTAACCTCAAAAGAAGAACAATAGATGATAGTACATTCAGTGGACGTGGCTGCTTTCCACAGTGTTCTTCCTCTAGCTGTGATCCGAGAATATTCTGCATGGGTGGTATGACCATGGTGATGACAGAGGGAGGGGTAGTGTGTGTCATAAAGTACAGGCTCCAGGACCAGACCCAGACCCATATCAGACCCTTCAGAAGTGGAGCCAAGAATTGAATTTAAAAACCTGGTGCTTTTTCATTCATTCAAGTTTGAGAAAAAATGCAAATAAATAAATACACCAAGAATGAAATATGGATCTTGAAAACATTTTATTTTTTTATGGTACTCAAGACCAGCCCTTCTGTTCAATATATGTATCTTGGTATTCCTTCTTTCAGGCAAAAGAGCTACTTTAAATGTCTGACATGTAAATACAGGATAAACATGTAAACATCACAACGAAAAGTCAGAAACTATCCGATTGAATAAAAAGCAGTTAGATGTTGCCTACAAGAAACCCACTTTAAATGTAAAGGTACAATAAATTAAAAATATGAAAAAATATATACCATGCTAACACTGAAATGAAAAGTTTGGTATGGTTATATTAATATCAGATAAAGAAGATTTCAGATTCCAGAGATAAAGAGAGTCACTTCATAATGATGAAAAGGTCAGTTCACCAAGAACACAGGATAATCCTAAATGTTTGTGCATCTAACATCAGCGCTTCAAAACTAAAGTAAAAACTGAGAGGGCTTCCCTGGTGACGCAGTGGTTGAGGGTCCGCCTGCCAATGCAGGGGACGCGGGTTCGTGCCCCGGTCCGGGAGAATCCCATGTGCCGCGGAGCGTCTGGGCCCATGAGCCATGGCTGCTGAGCCTGTGTGTCTGGAGCCTGTGCTCCACGGCAGGAGAGGCCACAGCAGTGAGAGGCCCGTGTACTGCAAAACAAAAACAAAAACAAAAACAAAAACAAAAAGACAGAGAAATACGAGGAGAAATAGATGAACCTACAGTTAAAGTTGGAGATTTCAACACTCTGTCAATGTCTGATAGAACAAGGAGACTGAAAATCAGTAAAGACATAGAAGACTTGATCAATACAATCTACCAACTTGACCTACTTGACATTTATAGAACATTCCATCCAACAACAGCAAAGTATACACTCTTTTCAAATTCACAGAGAACATTTACCAAGGTTGACTATGTTCTGGGCCATAACACAAGTCTTAAGAAATTTTAAATGATTTAAATCATACAAAACATGTTCTCAGACTACAGTGGAATTAAATTAGCTGAAATCAAATCAACTGTTTAAAAACTAAAGCACACACTTCTAAATAACTCAAGAAGACATCAAAAAGGGAAATGAGATAGTATTTTTAAACTGAATGAAAATAAAAATGTAACATCAAAATTTGTATGATGCAGATAAAGCTTAGAGAGAGATTTTTAACATTAAGTACCTATAATAGAAATGAAGAACAGGTCTTAAGTTAGGGTTGCCAGACTTAGCAAATAAAAATACAGGATACCCAGTTGAATTTGAATTTCAGACAAATAATAAAATTTAATTTAGTATAAGTATGTCCCATGCAATATTTAAGATAAATTAAAAAGTTATTTATTGTTTATCTAAAATTAAAATTTAACTGAGCATCCTGTATTCCATCAAGCAACCTAACTAAATCAATGCTCTCAGCTTCCACCTTAAGAAAGTAGAAAAAGAAGATCAAATCAAAGTCAAAGGAACCAGAGAAAAGGGAAAACAATAAATTTCAAAGCAAAAATAAACAGAAAAACAATAGAGAAAATCAATGAGGCCAAAAATCATTCTTGGAGATTAATAGAATTAATAAATCTCTAGCCTAATTCATGAAAGATAAAAATTACAAATATCAGGAATGAGAGAAGAGTACCATCACTACAGATCCTAGAAATATTACAAGGATAATAAGAAAATACGAACAATTTTATGTCACAAAATTTAACAACTTAGGAGAAATAGACAAATTCCTTGAAAGATACAAACTACTAAAACCCACTTATGAAGAAATAATAATCTGAATAGCTTTATATTTATTAAAGAAATTGGATGTGTAACTGAAAACTTCCCACAAAGAAAACTCCAGGCTCAGATGGCTTCACTGATGAATTCTACCAAACATTTAAGGAGAAAATATCAATTCTGTACAAACTCTTCCAGAACATTGAGGAGGATGAAACATCTCCCAATTTATTTTGTGAGGTGACATAATCCTTATATCGAAACCAGATAAAGACCTTACAAGAAAAGGAAACATACGAATATCCCTCATGAACATAGCATAGACACAAAAATTCTCACCAAAATTTTAGAAAATCAAATCCAAAAATATGCTTCAAAAATGATAATACTTCAGGACTAGATGGGGTTTATTCTGGGAATGAAAAGTTTAACATTTGAAAATCAGTTAAGAAACCCATCAAATTAACAGACTAAAGAAGAAAAAACATATCATCATTTCAATAGATGCAGAAAAAGCATTTACAAAATTAAACAACCAGAAAACCTATAGCTAATACCCTCCTCAGAGGTACAGGACTACATGCCTTCCCCTTAAGATTGGAAACAAGACAAGGGTGTCTACTCTCACCACTCCTATTCAAGCTCATATTGGAGGCCTAGCTAATGCAATAAGTCAAGAAAAAGAAATGTTTCCCGACATATTGGAAAAGAAGAAATTAAACTGTCACTCTTTGCAAAGGACATAATTACCTATGTAGAAAATAGAATATACAAAAGAGTTCCAAAACTAATAAGTTTAGCAAGATTACAGTATATAAGGTCAACAATAGAATCTCAGTCTATACCTTGCAAAAATTAAACTGAGAATGAATCATGGACCTACATGTAAAATCTTACACTATAAAATTTCCAGAAAAAAATATAGAAGAAAATCTTTGTTACTTTGGGAAAAGCAAAGATTTTTTTGGATGAGACACTAAAAGCACTATCCATGAAGGAATTGGTTTTATTTCTGTGGTAGTGGTTACACCTCTATACGTGTTTGTCAAAACTCACGGAGCTGTACACTAAAAAAATGGTGAATTTAATGTATGTCAATTGTCACTTAATAAAAAAATCAAATGCAGAAAAAAAAGTCTGACATGTAAATACTAGAACTCTGTAAATGCAAAGTTTGTTAGGAACTAATCATCCTATAGGTGACAAATGCAGTGGCGTTGGCTGGGTTTGGAGGCAGAGACAACTAGGGAGAGTCTGAAAATGGTAAAAAACAATCAGTAAAGGATTTGAAATGGTCAAAGTGGGAGCTGGAGAAGAGATGATCAAGCAAACAGCAGGTGTGAGAAACAGAGAAGAGGAAAGCATGAACATGAGAACACGGGGGCTGCCTCACTGGCGCCTTAATTACCCTTTGATCCACACAGCGGGAGGGCGATGGCTGATGTCTGGTTGGTGGTAACAATGGAGGAGGACCCAAGACAACCCTGGAGAGAGCAGCCCAGTGAATGGATCACTACGTACTGAGTTGAGCACATCACCATGATGTCAGGATGCAATGGAAAGAATATGGAGCCAAGAGTTGGGATATCTGGGTTCCAGCCACAGCCCAACCAGGAATGGCCCGTGTGACCGGTCAAGCCAGACGAACGCCAGACGTCGCATCTGTCAGGAGGGTTTGGAATGATGGCTCTCAAGCCTCTTCCTCTAACAATCTTCTGGTTATGTAATTTATACCCTGAGTCCTACTGAAATGCACATCTACAAAGTCTTTACAGTTTATGAAGCACCAACCTCGTTCACCCGCTGGAGGCCCTGTGGAGTGTATGTCGTTATTAGCCTTTTACACAGGAAACTGTTAAACAGTCTCACTTAAAGTCACGCCAAGTCCAATCTCTTTCGGCCATCCCACAGCAAGGGGCAGAGCAGCGGTGACTGGCTGGGGAGAAGGCTTTGGGCTGAGGGTCAGACAGAAAAGCTCGGTACCTCCAGTGAGCTGCGGAGAGCACTCCAGGTGCGTAAACAACTCTTCGTCTACATCTTAACTATTGCTTCTGAAAGCCCTACTTCCAGTTCACAGGTTTGTAAATACGTGTGATAGTAGGTGCATAAGATGAATAATGGCCCTGCAAAGATGCCAGGGCTCTAATTCCTAGAATTTGGCAATATATTACTTTACATGATAAGGAGATTTTGCAAATGTGATTAAATTAAGGATCTTGAGGTGAGAGATTATCCTGGATTATCCAGGTGGGCCCATGGTAATCACCAGGGTCCTTGTCAGAGGGATGCTGGAGGGTCAGAGTCAAAAAAACAAAAACAAAAAAAACCATGAAGATGGAAGCGGAGGTTGGAGTGATGTTCTTTGAAGATGGAGGGATGGGACCACAAGCCTAGGAATGCAAGCGACCTCTAGAAGCTGGAAAAGGCAAAGAAACGGATTCTCCTCTGAAAACACCAGGAGGAATGCAAGCCTAGTGACACCTTCATTTTAGACTTCTGACCTCCAGCGTTGTAAGAGAAAAAATGTGTTGCTTTAAGTCACTAAATTTGTGGTAATTTATTACAGCATTAATAGGAGACATACAGTAGGGAAGGAGAACATTGATATTTTGGAATTGGATGTATTTATAAAATGTAAATCCAGAGATTCTTTATTTTAATCATTGCCCCACATTTAAAACGAAGCAAAATGTGAACACACACACACCACACACACACATCTCTGTCCATGGCTTAATTAATACAGTCCATCTGTCCTATAACAAAATGATCCTAATTTTGCTATGTTTAGTAAATACTGTGTAACACAAGAAATTGTTATACTGTTCCCTCCAGAACCTCAAATAAAGTAAGGACAAATAAACTTAGAATCCTTGTCTAGCCAGAACTGTGCTCAAACAAATGCTGGGTGTAACTTTTATTAATGCAAACTCACTTTCGGGCTTGAGTGGAGACAAATACATGGTTTAAAATTCACTTGGTGGTTTTGATCATTTCTGTCCATAATTTTCTGCTCCCATTTTCAAATTTGCCACCCTTATCTCCATAATGCATTTAGACTTCTCAGGTACGGATTATCGATTCAGAAAAACCACTTCTCTGAAAACAAGTATTGAACTATCTTAGAAGTTTACAAAAGGGTGTATGGAACTGATCTTGCTTTTTATTTTGAAAATTCATTTAACATTCGTTTGAACCGAGCTCTGGCTTTGAGAGTGATCTCCTGCTCTGTTGCCCTAAGCATGAGTTTCATGGTCATTCCAGTAATGTGTTAACAGACAGTGACATCATCTGGAGTCAAGAAATGGCTCTCAGGTTACCATATAAATTGACTTAAGCTCCGGAGAGGATTACAGGGCAGACCTTGGCTAAGTGTGGAGATGCCATTACAGCTAAATCAAAGGTAACTGTGAGGTCTGGCAGGCACCTGTCAACAGGTAAGGGAAGGAGGAGCCCGTAAAGGAACCTCGAGTCAGGATGACATTCTCCAAGCTTTATTTTTATTTCAGGTTAAAGGGTCAGACAGAAAAGCCATTCGCAGTGGTCTTTATTTATGGTTCTCAGAGGCCCAGTTGGTGAAGCATTCTGAAGGATGGCTCAGGTGGGATCCCCCTTTCCCCGCCCGGCTGATGACAGACTGAGGGCCTCGCACTTTGTGAAACGCCAGCTTTTTATGAATGTGCATTAATGTTTGCAGGCACAACACGAGACCCATCCTCTCTGTTACCTCCAGTGCAGAGAGAGCTGTGTGTTTTCCCTCTGTCCTCCCTTCTCGGCCACCTGAAAAGATTCCTTCCCACCACCTGTGGTTGGTCTTTGAAGGCCAGATAAGAAGATACGAGCATCCCTGGCTGGCAAGCTTGGCTAGGGGAGAGCCTCACACTCTTCTCAAATGCTTGAAAATCAGTGCAAAGGTTTTATTCACGCCTTCTCTTGGTGCAATAATAAGCCTCCCTTCTTTGAAGAGCTCATCTTCCCCAACCAGGAGCAGTGTTTAGGGAAAATGGCCGGAGAGCAGCAGAGAAGGAAGGAGACCTCTCCCCCTGTTCCTCTGGGCCCCCTCTACCTCCTTCTCATCCTTTAACATTCAACTTGGATCCTACATCCCCCCCATCTGATTTCCTGGTCCTCTAATCTTTCATGTCCGGCTGACACAGTGAAGTGGCAGTCAGAGAATGGCCAGGGTGGAGGGGGACAGGGTGGGGCTGAATGCCTTCTTTGCTGACCGAAGGCTGCAGGACCTCAACCTCTGGGAGCTGGATGCATCCTCTGTGAAGTGGGATTGATAATGTCGGCCTCCAAGGCAGTATGGTTGAAAAATACCTTTTCCCCAATTCATTGCCTAGCTGTTTCATTCTCGTTCTTCAGAGAGACCTGCCCTTCACCTCCCTCTTGACCCACCCCCCGGCCAAAGCGAAGGGACCTCTTCCGTATGGTTCCATGAACCTGGCCCATAGAAGCAGCTCAAAAAATATTTGCTGAATGATGCGGGCTTAGCCAGCCTCATGGGCTGTATCATCCCAGACAGTCAAAGGGGCGCCCATCACAGATCATGTAACCCTCCCATCCAACATATTTTACTAAGAAAAGAGAATTTGCCTTAATATTCAATTAATGGCACTAAAGGGGTAGGGTGGCAGGAGGGTGATCTGGAATAAATCAAGTTTGGCAAAAATATGAGACATTGTGTCTCAAGCATTCTCCTACTTTTCTCAAGAGGCCAAGAGCTCACGGGGTGGGAGTGGGGGTGGGTGATGTCTTGTTCACCCCTGTATTCCTGCACCTGGCAGAATACCTGTATCCAGGTAAGCAAAATGATGGGTAGATAAATGAACAAAATAATTTTTAAAATGTCCTTGCATGCACAGATAAACAAGAGAAACATTGTTCTCTTTGTTACCTCCACTGCAGGGAGAGTTGTGTGCCTTCCCTACCTGTGTGTCTTGACCCCTTCCTTGGTTACCTGGAAAGACTTGTTTCCACTATCATAGCTGGCCTTTGAAAGACAGGTGAATAGGTACAAGCATCCGTGACCGACAAGCTTGGGTCTGGGAGATTCTTATATATCGTCAGGCAGCTAAACTCTAGTAAGGTATTAACTGATAACTGATGTGTTAATTAATAATAACATATACCCATTCCAAAAGATATTTCCATTTAGTCTGATGATTCTAGAAAACAAGAGATTTTAGCACACAAAACAGCAAAGTTATAACCGACAAATGAGTGGAAATGATATTTTGGAACAGTGAATAGCCTCAAGACACCAGCTGAAAAAATTTTCATCATCCCCAAAAGAAACTCCATACGCATTAGCAGACACTTCCCCGCTCCAACCCATTATAAATGGAATCCTACAATATATGGTCTTTTTTTTTCTTCTTTTTTTTTTGTGGCTGAGCCACGTAGCATGCAGGATCTTCCCCAACCAGGGATCGAAGCCCGCTACCCGCAGTGGAAGGTCGGAGTCTTAACCACTGGACCACCAGGGAAGTGCAATATATGGTCTTTTGTAACTGGCTTCTTAGCATCATGCTTCCAAGGTTCATCCATGTTGTAGCATGTATCAGTATTTCCTTCCTTTTTATTGCCAAATATATTCCCTTGTATTGCTATACCACTTTTATTTATCTACTCATCAGTTAATGGACCCCTGGGTTGTTTCCCCTTTTTTGCTGTCTCTCCAAATTTTGAAGACACTTCTATGATTCTTGCCCTCTTATCCAGTTATTATTGCAATCTAATGCAATCCTTTGTGTGTGACTTTTGACTTTTCCTCTATTATGATCTTTCAGAATATCCTCTCCATTTCTAGTGCTGAAATTTCATGATGATGTGCTATGGTGAGTCATTTATCATTCAATGCCCTGACCTCTCAATGGACCCTTTTAATTGAGATACCTGAGGCCTCAAAACTGGGAAATACTCTTGTATTATCTCTTTTCACTTTCTTTTCTTCCATTTTCTTGACTCTTTTTTGAATTCATATTATTGGATATTGGATCTTCTGGCTTGACACTCTTTCTTATCCTGTCTTATTTTCATTTCTTTGTTTGTTTTTTTTTTTTTTTTTGCAGTACGCGGGCCTCTCACTGTTGTGGCCTCTCCCGTTGCGGAGCACAGGCTCCGGACGCGCAGGCTCAGCGGCCGTGGCTCATGGGCCCAGCCGCTCCGCGGCATGTGGGATCTTCCCGGACCAGGGCACGAACCTGCGTTCCCTGCATCGGCAGGGAACCACTGCGCCACCAGGGAAGCCCAATTTCTTTGTATTTTTGTTCTAGTTTCCAGGACATTCTTTCAACTTCAGTTTCTAAACTTTCTGTTAAACTGGTGTTTATGTGTGTGTCTTTTCCTACTAAAATGGTCATCAACTTTCTTTTATTTATTTATTTTTGGCTGCGTTGGGTCTCTGCTGCTGCGAGTGGGCTTTCTCTAGTTGTGGTGAGCAGGGACTACTCTTCGTTGTGGTCCGTGAGCTTCTCATTGCGGTGGCTTCTCTAGTTGCGGGGCACAGGCCCTAGGTGTGTGGGCTTCAGTAGTTGTGGTGCACGAGCTTAGTTGCTCCGTAGCACGTGGGATCTTCCTGGACCAGGGCTCGAACCCGTGTCCCCTGCATTGGCAGGCAGATTCTTAACCACTGCCCCACCAGGGAAGTCCGGTCATCAATTTTCTAAGTGACATATCTGATATTTTGTTCTCACAGTAGAATGTGATCATTACTCACTAAGCAAGCTTTGAAATAAACATTTTAAAGGACAATGAAAAGCATGTAAAGGTTCTCTTATTGTGGGTTACATTGTGTGCACCTTCTGTTGAATAACAGCTCATAACCCATCTCATGTGTAATCAGTCCCCATGTGTTTGTTCTTTTACACTTGGCCATTCTGTGACCTGGGTAAGTCGGCCCCTTGGGCAGCAGGCAGAAAGACACTGAGAGGAGGGTCCTCATCTTTTCTTGTTTTCTACAATATTTTTGTGGAAGATAATGATAAATCTATAAAGTAAAATATCCTTTAGGGGTGACATGTGGCTTGTAACCCTTCCTGTCCATCCCTGAAGCCTTTCACCTTTTCAGGAAGCGATAGAGTGTGTGGTTTAGTGCACACATTCTGAAGCCCAAGAGACTCATTTCACACACTGACTCTGACTGTACAAGTTGTGGGATCTTGGACCTTAACTCCTTCTGTCTCAGTTTCTTCTTCTGTAAAATGCAGTTAATAATAGAAGCCACTCATGTTGTGGCTGTGAGACGTAGCTGTGTTACTGTGTGGGAAACACTTGGAACAGGGTCTAGCTGAGCAGTACTGTTAGCCCCTGTCCTCTGGTATTGCTTTCTTGTTGCTGCTGTAAAAATTTCCACAAGCTTAGTAGCCTAAAACAACACAAATTTATGGTCTTACAGGTCTGGGGGTCAGAAGTTCTAAAATCAACATGTCAGCAGGGATGCATTTCTTTTAGAAGGTTCAAGGGGGAATGTCATCTGTTGCCTTGCTTTTTCCAGTTCCTAGAAGTCACCTATATTCCTTGACTCATGGCTTTTCCCCTCATCTTCAAAGCGCATCATTCCAGCTTCTGCTTCTGTTGTCACATCTCTGACTCTGATCCTCCTGCCTCCCTCTTACAAGGACCCTTGTGATAACACTGGGCCCACCCGGAGAATCCAGGATCATTGTTCATCTTGAGATCCTGAATTTAATGACCTCTGCAAAGTTCATGTTTTATATATATATATTTATTTATTTATTTATATAGGCTGCGCCTTGCAGCTTGCGGGATCATAATTCCCCAAACAGGGATCGAACCTATGCCCCCTGCAGTGGAAGCACAGAGTCCTAACCACTGGACCGCCTGGGAATTCCCTGCAAAGTTCATTTTACCAAGTAAGCAAACACAGTCACAGTTGCCAGGGAATCTGGGAATATCTTTGGGGCAGCATTCCTTTGCCTGCCACAGCTGTCTTGCCAAGTTGGTGGAAACATTGTCCCTCTGGATTATATACTAAAAGATGGTACTTCCGTGCTTGGTAAATGTAGTGCCCATGTTGACAGGATGATGATGTTGATAAAATGTCTCGTTGATATAAAATGTCATTTAGTCCTTGAAAGTTGATAAGTAAAAATTACCGTTATGTTTATTATATACTTATTTCATTTGTCAAAGAATTAATTCCCTATTGTTTACAACATGCAGTGCAGGGTTAATTTTGCTTGTTTTAATTTTAAAGTGCATGTATAATTTTATTTTTAAAAATTTTAAAAATTATTTCTTTATTATATTTATTGATTTATTTATCTATGGTCTTCGTTGCTGCACACAGGCTTTCTCTAGTTGTGGCGAGTGGGGGCTACTCTTCGTTGCGGAGCACAGGCTCCAGGTGCGTGGGCTTCAGTAGTTGTGCCTCGCGAGCTCTAGAACGCAGGCTCAGTAGTTGTGGTGCATGGGCTTTGTTGCTCCGTGGCGTGTGGGATCTTCCCGGACCAGGGCTCAAACCTGTGTCCCCTGCATTGGCCGGTGGATTCTTAACCACTGCAGGGAAGTCCTGGAATGTATAATTTTAAAGGGCTTCTATGGTTGCAGTTTCTTGAAATATGCTGGCTTGCCCTGAGGCCAAATGTCATAAATGCCAGAGAGTGAGTGCACACATCTCAGAATTAATCACCCTCCCATCTGTGCTCATGCCTTTCTAGAGCAGAGCCACCTAAAATGTGATCTGCCCACCAGTGCAGTCACTTACCTGTTCTTACTAGTCTGCAAGGAGATGGCTGAGGGGCTTAAACCAGAATGCAAATCAACCAGGCAACTAAATATTTCCTTTAGTTAAAAAACAAAAAGTATATATACATATATAAAAAAGTAGTGTGTGTGTGTGTGTGTGTGTGTGTGTGTGTGTGTGTGTGTATACATATATATATATATGTGAATAGCGAGACTGTCAATCAAAGCAGCAGTATGTTGATTTACACTCCGGTACAAGCTCCCTGTTTTATTGCAGACCAATCACAAACAGCTCCTGGGCCAGTTACTTTGATTAGCACTGATCTGGGGACTTATTTCAGTCTGTACTGAGATTAGTTGTTTTTATTTATGTTATCCCATATATTTCTCAGAGAGTTTTTTCTGTGACGCTTAGCATCAAGGCTGTCTCTCTCTCCCTCATACACACACACACACACACGCCCACGCTTGCATGTGTATGTGCATTGCTATTGCCATGCTTGTTAGGGCTTGATGATCAGTCTGGCCACTGGGGACCTGCCCGTGGTAGGACAGTCATGGGCCCAAATCCCATCAGCCCCAAACTAGCTATTGCTCCCTTAAAGGCTGCAGGCCGAGGTAGTAAAAGCCTCTGTCCCTGCTCCAAGTGCCCAGTTCTCCTGCAATAGCACCCAGAAAGCTGCACCTGGACGGTACTACGGCATACCTTCAGTATGTGCCCAATATCACAGAAAACGGGTAAACGTCTCTCTCCATTTTTAAAAAAAATTTTATTGGAGTATAGTTGATTTACAATGTTGTGTTTGTTTCAGGCATACAGCAAAGTGAATCAGTTATACATATACATATATCCACTCTTTTTTAGATTCTTTTCCCATATAAGTCATTACAGAGTACTGAGTAGAGTTCCCTGTGCTATACAGTAGGTCCTTATTAGTTATCTATTTTACATATAGTAGCGTATATATGTCAATCCCAATCTCCCAATTTATCCCTCCCCCACCCTTTACCCCCTGGTAACCATAAGTTTGTTTTCTACATCTGTGACTCAACTTCTGTTTTGTAAATAAGTTCATTTTACCCATTTTTAAGATTCCACATATAAGCGATATCACATGATATTTGTCTTTCTCTGTCTGACTTACTTCACTCAGCATGACAATCTCTAGGTCCACAAATGTGTCTCTTTAAGGTTTTAAGATAGCAACAACAAATATACAGAAACCTTCACCAGGTAATCTTTTCAGAGAGGATATTATCATGCCTTATTCAGGCTTTCATCTCCATAAGTGCCCTCCAAAAGCATCTTGCTCTGATAGGGGTTCAAAAGTGTTCATGAGAGTGAATTAAAAGTTACTGCCTCTTTAAATTTGTGGATACTGACATGAAAAGGCCAGACTTCTTGTTCATAGTATGTTTTGATCATCTGAAGCGTAGGAATGCTGATATATGTCCATTTTCTATAGAATATTCCTCCTGGCACCACCATCTGATGGGCTGGTGAGGAGAAGGAAAAACGTGTTGGTCTTTTTCATCCAGTAGGATCTTCGAATGTAGTTGAAAAAGACCACAAAGGAATATACATGCATGAAATCCAACTACACAAACTTTTTTTTTTTTTTTTTTTTTTTG
>NW_006793745.1:184872-209889 GCF_000442215.2 Lipotes vexillifer
CCCGGACCGGGGCACGAACCCGTGTCCCCTGCATCGGCAGGCGGACTCTCAACCACTGCGCCACCAGGGAAGCCCATAACTACACAAACTTTTAAAAATAAATGTTTGCATGTGCACTGAAAAAAGGTGATCAACAAAAGAGGAGTCAGCATCATTAGTCATCAGAGAAATGCAAATTAAAACCACAGTGAGATACCACTACACACCTATTAGAATGGTTAAAATTAATAAGACTGTGTTCATCACGTGTTGATGAGGATGTGGAAGGACTGGAACTCTCATAGGCACTGCTGGGAATGTGAATGATCCATCGCTCTGGGAAAGAGGTGGGCAGTTTCTTAAATTTAGGCACATACCTGTCATTCCATTCCTAGGTATTTATTCAAGAGAAAGAAAAGCATACGTCCATAGGAAGACTTGTACGTGAATGCTCACAACAGCTTTATTTGTAATAGCCCCAAACTGAAAATAGCACTAATGTCCATCAACAGGTGAACGGGTAAGCAAATTGTGGTGCATCCTTAGAATGGGACATACTTAGCAATAACATCGGAAAAGGAAAGGACTATGGAGGTACTGAAACACACACCATGGATGAAGCTCAAAATAATTATGCTGAGTGAAAGAAGCCAGACTTAAGAGTACCTATTATATGATTCAAAATATATAAAGTTCTAGAAAATGCATTCTAATCTGTCGTGACAGAAAGCAGGTCAGTGGGAGCCTGGAAAGCTGCTGGCAGGAGGGTTAGGGCGATACGGTGAAGCAGGAGGACACTTTCCAGGGTGACAGTTAAGTTTGCTATCTTTTTTTTTTTTCTTTTTTTGCGGTACGTGGGCCTCTCACTGTTGTGACCTCTCCCGTTGCGGAGCACAGGCTCCGGATGCGCAGGCTCAGCGGCCAGGGCTCACGGGCGCAGCCGCTCCGCGGCATGTGGGATCCTCCCGGACCGGGGCACGAACCCATGTCCCCTGCATTGGCAGGCGGACTCTCTACCACTGTGCCACCAGGGAAGCCCAAGTTTGCTATCTTGATCGTGGTGAGACTTGCCCCAGTCAGAACTATCCATGTATGTGTCATATATCCATGTATATGGCAAAACTCATTGAATTGTAACTTTAAATATATGTAGTTGGTTGTCAATTATACCTGAAAAATTAGAAAGAAAACAAAAGAGAGATAAGAGAAAAGAAAGAAAAAGTCAGAGGAGAGGGAGGAACAATGGGAGAGAAGCAGCAGGAGTGAGAAAAAAAAAAAAAAACAGATGCAAATACAGCATCTAAAATCTAGTCCTCCCCAGGCAGTCTCCTGGGGCAGCTGTCCCACTGGTCTTGGAGTCAGAAGGTCTCATTCTGAGCCCAGCTCTGCAGGTCACTCGTTCTGACCCTTTAGGCAAATCACTTAATGAGGGTTCAAATGACATAGCAAAACTTTCTTCTGTAAAAACCCATATAAATGTTTGTAGCAGCAATAGTGGTGGGTACTATTGTTGATTTTATGATTATGCTAATCAGTGGACTAAGTTTTCCCAAATAAAGCTTTTTTTTTTTTCCATCCCCAGAGTCCCTGCAACCATCTATATGGAGATCCTGTATCTATACTTTCAGGAAATTAAACTACTCCACTTCAGCAGGGCTGCACTGCTGTAGTGAGCATCACGCCATGTTTTAGCTTGTACCGCGCGGAAGTGGATTTGACCACTGATGTGCAGACACTACTAACATTTCAGGGGAATCTGTGGCACCTTTTCCCACAAACTCCCACAGGAGAAAAAAAAAAAAAAGCAAATAAAGTATGTCTTAGTTTTCTACATTGCTCATTCATGAGATGTGATCAACCCAGAATTGCCAGTTACATTTGTGCATGTTTCGAATTTTCCTTTAGGACTGTTAGCCTGATTTACTTTTTGTCATTATTATTTTTATTAACAAAAAGAGCACATCTGTCAATGCATTCCCATAATAAAAGACATACCCTACATCAAGCCCAAGTCTGTTCCCAGTCTACTAACATAGCCCATGAAGATCTTAAACTTAAAATTGACCACATAGGGCTTCCCTGGTGGTGCAGTGGTTGGAAGTCCGCCTGCCGATGCAGGGGACACGGGTTCGTGCCCCGGTCCGTGAAGAGCCCACATGCCGCGGAGCAGCTGGGCCCGTGAGCCACGGCCGCTGAGCCTGCGCATCCGGAGCCTGTGCTCCGCAACGGGAGAGGCCACAACGGTGAGAGGCCCGCGTACCGCAAAAATAAATAAATAAATAAAAATTGACCACATATAGTTCTCAGAGCCCAGGGCAAAAAATGTTGGTGGAGAGGCCAACGGTGAGAGGCCCGCGTACCGCAAAAATAAATAAATAAATAAAAATTGACCACATATAGTTCTCAGAGCCCAGGGCAAAAAATGTTGGTGTGTTCCTTGTCACAGTAAGAGACTTCTCAGCAGCACGTTCCCCCAATCAGCATTTTTAAGAGAGAAACATTTCTCCGGAAGATGACAGATCCTACGACTGATTCTGCATTACTTTTATTATTTTTTTTAAAGACTTTACTGAATTTGTTACAATTTTGCTTCTGTTTTATGTTTTGGCTTTTTGGCCTTGAGGCACATGAGATCTTAGCTCCCCCACCAGGGATTGAACCCACACCCCCTGCATTGGAAGTAGAAGTCTTAACCACTGGACTGACAGGGAAGTCCCATCTGCATTACTTTTAAAGTTTCTTTTGCATTTTCCCATTGAGGTGACCTCTTGGAGAACAACACATCTTAGTCAGTCAAACAATCTTAATTTTCTCAACTTGCTTTGTGTGAGTGTGTGTGTGACTTAGAGATGGTACATCACAAAGTTGGCTTTTTCTGCAGACATATCTAAAGAAATGCTCTTGTCCTTATAGAGAAAGCCAGCTTTCTTTTTTCTTTTCTCTCTCTCTCTGTATTTAGATCTGCCCAGGTAGAGGATGCAGGACCAGGTTAAAGCTAGTGCTTAGCCTTTGATTAAATAATAAGCTGGTTATTATCTATGATAACTTCTCCCTGACTTTCTCTGCCATCTGGAGATGCTGGATCACTTGAGAAACACTCTCAATAATCTGCCTGGTAAGAGAGAACCACTGGATTGCATTTTCATCGTTTGTACCTGTTAGTTTTTCTAGCAATGACATTTTCTCTTTTTCTACAAAAGAGATTAATGTAGTCACTCTGCAACCCAGCTGCATCCAGTTCCTAGGATTTCACGGCTCCAAACCTAAACCATGGCAAAACCCTGCATTATTTAGACATAAATAGTTTCTTCCTATGCACTTTAAAATTTATTATCTGGGATTAATCTTATTTATGCACTGGAATATATTACAAAGTAGTGAGTTACCTGAGTACTGCTTATTCATATTGTTGAAAGTATTTATTTAGAAATGCATTTTAAAATTGAAACCTGGAATGATCTAAGCAGGAAAATGTTTTCAATGTTCCCCATTTTATATAAAATCTCTATAGCAAAAAGATGTAGGATTTATATGGGAGAATCAAGAGTGGATAAATGATGGAGAACATGCAATTTTCTCACATACCTGAACATGTCTATTTCCTCCAGAAAACCCAGGCCCTGAAGGAGCCATCATCCGATAAGCCTGATCCATAGTTTGTAGGTGAAAAGAGCTGAATAAAAGCAAACTGCAACCTTCAGTGCTGTCATCAATTAGAGGCTCCTTCAAGGATACGCTTGAGATTAAAAATAAACACCCCTTACCTTTCACAGAAACAGATTATTATTTTTTTAATTTCTTATTTGACCTATTTTTTTTTTTTAATTAAAAAAAATTATTTCTTTGGCTGTGTTGGGTCTTAGTTGCAGCACGCAGGATCTTTGTTGCAGCACGTGGGCTTCTCTCCAGTTGTGGTGAGCAGGCTCCAGAGAGCTCAGTAGTTGCGGCCCGTGGGGTTAGTTGCCTCGCGGCATGTGGGATCTTAGTTCCCTGACCAGGGATTGAACCCGCGTCCCCTGCATCGGATGGCAGATTCTTAACCACTGGACCACTGGACCACCAGGGAAGTCCCAGAAACAGATTCTTTACAAAAAAATTTTTTTATTGAAGCATAGCTGATGTACAATATTAAATGTTACAGCTATACTGTATAGTGATTCACAATTTTTAAATGTTGTGCTCCATGTATAATTATCCTAAAATATTGGCTATATTCCCTGTGCTATACAATACATGTTTGTAGATTATTTTATACATAATAGTTTGTACCTCTTAATTCCCTACCCCTAGATTCTTAGGAAGCTAAAGGGAGGTATGGTGGCATCAGACCCTCTAACTGATTAATAACAAGACACATCGCAAGCACTTACTCAACAATCAGTGTTGGCTGATTATGTGCCAGGCTGGCAATACAGCGGGGGACACAGCAGTCACAGCCCTTGCACTCAGTTAGCATGGTAGTCATGGAGGTAATCACCCATGACTGCTGTCTGGGCACCAAGCATCCTTCGGGGCATGGGAGCTACACAAGCCACATAAACCAGGTTCTTTGCATTGTGGACCCAGCAGAGATGACCAGTCACGTGTCATCTTGCTTCTCTTTCCTTCCTTCTTTCTTTTTCATTCTTTCTTCTTTCTTTCTTATCGAAGAATAGTTGATTTATAATGTGTTAATTTCAGCAAAGTGATTCCTATATATATATATATATATATACACACACACACACACACACATATTCTTTTTCAGTTTCTTTCCCAATATAGGTTATTACAAGATATTGATCATCTTGCTTCTTTTACTTCCTCTCTGAGGCAGAATTGATTCTCATTCTTTGCATACTACTTACAGAACCACCTTTGTTTCTGAGGAGTTTAAAACCTTTTTACGCAGCTTGAAATCTCTGAGTATCTCTGTTGGCGGCTGTTACTTCATAGAGTCTACAGAGAAAGGTGTGCATGAGATTTCTTTGAGTGCCTAGCCTACCACCCCATATTGAGGGGGGAAATTCTACAAAGCCTATCCATTCTGAAAATTTTCAATGACGCTTTGTGTCATACAGTCATCTCTATTCTGGCTTGCAGGACTTTTCAGGGAGTAAATTGTCCAAAAAATGGCGGCAAGTCAAGATGCAATTCAAGGAGGACCAGCTTCTGTTTTCTGTATTTCTACAGGGCCTTTCTCTGAGGGTTCAAAGGTGCTGAGAATAATAACACTAACAAGACATAATCTCCTAACAGAAGCCCGAGGCCCACATTTGCATAAACAGTCGCAATCGCAGACCTTGTCCGCTTGAGAGGCTATAGGTACAGATCATTTTGAAAATCAGTCTCCCCCTTGGCTGGAACCTCAGTGGAGGTCGGGGAGAGGGTGGCACAGCTTCCCCGTTCTCGAGAAGACATGTGATGCGTCCCGCTTATAGCTGTGGGCACAGGACTTCTTTTCTTCCCAAAATTCAAAGAGCAAGGCTTTGGAGGCCAGCAGAACAGTGGCGTGAATGGGAAGGGGTTGGGTCCAGCCAGGGGAGCCGGCTTTGAGGAAGCAGCAGTCAGCTCTTTTAAAGACACACACACCTGGTGTTTTTTTTTTTGTTTTTGTTTTTGCGGTATGCGGGCCTCTCACTGTTGCGGCCCCTCCCGCCGCAGAGCACAGGGTCCGGACGCGCAGGCTCAGCGGCCATGGCTCACGGGCCCAGCCGCTCCGCGATGTGGAATCTTCCCAGACCGGGGCACGAACCCGCGTCCCCTGCATCGGCAGGCGGACTCTCAACCAGTGCACCACCAGGGGAGCCCACACCTGGTGTTTTGAGACGACTTTCCCAACACACTCAGCAGTCTGCATTCCTTTGCACAACTCTCTAAGAAAAGTGTCTCTTCTGGCTTAAGAAGAATCATAAAAAAAATTGCCGCTCCAGCCCCCTCATCTTAATCCCTTGTCATTTGGAGAACAATAGAGAAAGCATACCTGACAAAGGTGTTGGGCTCATGCCCGGTGCCTCTTTGCTTTGTGAAGGCACAGTGGGAGGCTTCATCTCCTCGCTTCCTTCACGTCTGGAAACACAGATCAAGCCACGCCCCTGATTTCAGTTTCTTTTGGAAATGGGTAACACTGCCATCCAAAAGATGGCTTTCTGGCGTCACCATCTGAGGCTGGTGCTTCTAGCCCCGGCCCTCCCAGACTTTGCCTCCATGCTTTCTTTAAACTCAAAATTAGGTCTCTTAGCAAATCTAACTCTTTTGCCAGACTAGATTTGAAAATATCGGGACACTGAGATACATTTTCACATGCTTGGTAGCAGGGACACTGCCTATTTTGAAGCGGCTGCGATTCAAATGTTCCGCCAAAGACAAACAGTACCAAAGCATCATTGAATATAAGGAATGCTAAATTCTTATTTTCAAGTGACCTTCCTCCGAGTACTCTCTGTAAATAACGTCCACAATAAAAATGGATGAATTTAAGGCAATAAAGCCTAGCAGATGTGTTCGTATGGGAAAGTCAGAATCACATCTTCCTTTTCTAATAATTTTTGCAAGAGCCATCATTGCATTGAGTGTAATGGAACAGATAGAAGATTGGAGGGGCTGCTGACTCACCCGTGCTGCCTTTTTTTCTCACCCCCTTGAAGCTGAGATCATCTGATGGGAGAAAGCCTGAATAACGGGCAGGAAGATGGTTTATTATAAAGTGCTTTAATGTTCCAAATTGAACCAATGCAAAAATTCTTCATTGGTCACTAATAGATAGATCACTGGATGTAGGGAAGCATTTTCACACAGTAGGTTGCCATGGGCTCTGCACAGTCCCTGGTGATAGTGAGAGATGGAAGTGAGACTAAGGGAGAGAAGGTCAGGAAACAACCAAAGTATAAACCCCAAACCCTCTGATTCTCCCGGAGTCTTCCTGACTCCATACGTCTCTCAGATGCTGTCATTTCCTAGTGACCTCAAGTAAGAAATTTTAAAAAGCAAAAGACTGAAAGTACATTTTTTTTTAGATTCTCTGTGTTTCATTTTATAAGTGATTCAACATCAACTACCTTTACGGCACGCTTTCCAAAGTGTTCCCCCGGCCTTAACATTTTTTGTATGTATGTATGTATGTTTTTATTTATTATTGAAGTGTAGCTTATTTACAATATTGTGTTAGTTTCAGGTGTACAGCAGAGTGATTCGGTTATACATATATATCTATATATATTCTTTTTTTCCTATTCTTTTCCATTACAGTTTATAATTATTTCCATTATAGCTATTGAATATAGTTCCACCTTTTTTTTTTTGGCTGAGCCATGAGGCATTTTAGATCCCCAACCAGGGATCAAACCCATGCCCCCTGCAGTGGAAGCACAGAATTTAACCACTGGACCACCAGGGAAGTCACTTGTTTCCCCTCTTAACGTTTAATTAAAATATCTGCTCATAGGTGACTTACCATTCCTACAAAAGAGGCAGAAACTTTAAGCAGTCTAGGTTTTTTTTTTTAAAAAAGATAGGTACATAAATAGATACATTATATATAATGTAGCTTACATCTATCCAAAATGAAACAGTATCTCAGAAGTTTAATTCGATAGTCAATATGCTATATATCTTACTGACTAGGACACTGGTCAAATGTAAATAATAATGTCAAAAAGTATACTGACAATAGGAAACAATGGAATCCTAATTATGTTTGTTTTGCCACCACTTCTAATACAGATTGTACTTAAATGTCAGTGTCACTTTTAGATTAAATAGCAAATTGTTTAAGTAAGTCTTTGAGAACTCAGCTTTCTTCCAAAAAACTGAATGAAGTCATGGAACAAGTAATTTTATTTCACAGAAAAGGCTAGGAAAATTCTAACACATAATGTTTTCTTAATTCAACAATCAATTATTAAGGGTCTATGCCTCCGCTAAAGGGACAGAGGCCTCAACCGTGGCACCAGAGTTGAGCAAGTGTTTCTCATCAGCACTCCGATGCCCTGGAAGGGGTTTCACCTTCTCAGCCCTGCCTGTGGACAGCTTCAGACCAGAGTACAGAACTGGAACTTACCAAGCTCATTGGCATCCAATAGGCCTGCCCCTTCCCCAAGTTCGGGCCACTCATGACATCCTAAGATATCAGCTACTTTTTTCTCAGCCTCCTTCATCTCTCTCAGAGCTCCACTGCCTTTCCTTTTTCTCTCAACATTCATTCATTCATCCAGCAAATATGTATGGAGCATGAGGCTCCATCCCTGCAGGTGAGCCGAACAGACACTGCTCCTGCCCCGGAAGTCCAGAGTCCAGCACTGCAAGAACACATCTACCAAATAGTCACACAACGACATCTTAGTTACCAGCTAAGAAAGTACTATGAATAAAAGTAATATGAGATGATTATAAAGGAGCCTTCATCTACTTTGGGAGGTGTAGGAGGGAACGAGCTAGGGCTGCTTTTCTGAGGATGGAGCTTTGCACTGGCATCTGAAGAACAGGTAGCAATTAACTGGCTGAAAGTTGGGAAGGTGGTCCAGGCCCAGGAAGGAGAATTTGCCAAGACCCTCAGGAGGCAAGGAGTATTATTTCTCTTTTCTTTTCCTAGCTCTGAGTTACTCTTATAATTATCCCCAACGAAAGAGCTTGGGGGGGGGGGTTGCGGAATTGCATCTACAAGAAATGAAATTCTTGCAGCTGAACAATAGTTACCAGAAGTAAGTTCAGGAAGGGGGTGGATTTCACATATGAGGATGTAAGATTTGGGGAGGTGTGGTCCTGACTGCCAACTACACGCTTTCCTTCTTTCTTTTAGCACAAGAGCCATGCCCCTGCCCACTGGATCCATTGTTTTAGCAGGGCACAGGCCACCCAGCTTGAGACTACATTTCCCAGCTTCCTTTGCAGCCGTGGGGTGTTTACCTAAGTTCCAACGGGATTTAAGTGGAAATAAATGTTGCTTCCTTTAAGGGTGATTGCTTGCTTTCCCTCCCTGTGGCCATGTTTTTGTTCGCTTTGGCCACGCCACGTGGCATGTGGAATCTTAGTTCCTCATCCAGGGATCGAACCCTTGCCCCCTGCAGTGGAAGCGTGGAATCTTAACCACTGGACCGCCAGCCACGGAAGTCCCACCATGTTTCTTTCTGACAGAGAAAGTTCCTGGGTCACTGGGAAGCCTCTGGTGCAGAGTCACATCCCAGATCAGGACTGTTCCCTGTGAGAGAAGTCCACTATAATCTTGTATTTGGGGTTTCTTCAAGTTAGCCTGTCCCCTAATTAACACAGAAGCGGTTATCTTACTCAATTATTTTGTCTTTATAATACCAACCAAGACAAAAGTCATCACCGAAGTCATGATGGAAAAGATGAAGAAATCTGATTATGTAAACATTTTGTTTAAGTTAGCAAACACCACAAGCCAAATCAAACGCCAAAAGACAAAACTGGAAAACGGGTTTGCAGCATATGACAGATGAAAGGCTAACATCACATACATTTCATTAAATATGTACTACCGATCAGGCACTGTGCTGAGTGCTTTATAAGGATTGTCTTGATTGAGACTGACTATAACCCTGTGTGGTAGGTGCAATACAGCACAGTGATTAATCATGGGCTCCAAATTCACTGCTGACTTGCTGTGGGGCTTTGAGGAAGTGACGTAAAATGGGGATAATAGTACCTTCTTCCTAGGGTTGTTTATGAAAATTAGATGCGACAGCATTGCTGTGAACAGTGGGGCACGTTGTGCCCTGCATAAGGACGAGCTACTAAGGCAATAATTAGGTCTAATAGCGCCTGCTCTCCAAGCCAGGTGCCCTAGTGCAGGGTGGTACCAGCTTGAGGGAGGGATGCCTTTTTCTAATTTTCACAAAGGCACCTGTGGACTAGTGGCCACGAAATGAGATACTAGGAAATGCTCCCTGGGAAGACTGCAATACCTGCAGTAAGTGTTCAGTACAAGTTAACGATTGTCATTAACATTGTTCTCATTCTCCTGATGAGAAAACGTAGGCTTAGAGAGGCTAAGTGATTTCTCTACTACAGAATGAAGAGATTCTTACAGATGCATAACAAAAAAGCAAATAATCCAACAAAAATATGCAAAGGACACTGTTCACAGAAAAATAAAAAACATACAAAAAGATATACAAAATTACTCATAATTAAAGAAGTGAAAGTTAAAACAATAAATGAGACATTTTTCATCTCTTAGATTAGTAAACATTGGTTATATTCAGTCTTGAATAAAGCGGTGAGGAAACTATCTCTTACACTGTCGATGGGCCTGTAAGTCATCTCATGAGGCTTCTTCCTACACAGAGTTTCAGAAAAAAGGGATGGCTTAGGGGCTTCCCTGGTGGCGCAGTGGTTGAGAGTCCGCCTGTCGATGCAGGGGACACGGGTTCATGCCCGTCTGGGAGGATCCCACGTGCCGCGGAGCGGCTGGGCCCGTGAGCCATGGCCGCTGAGCCTGCGTGTCCGGAGCCTGTGCTCCGCAACGGGAGAGGCAACGACAGTGAGATGCCCATGTACCACAAAAAGAAAAAGGAAAAAAAAAAAGGGATGGCTTAAATACTCAGGGTTTCTTATATACACACTACTATATATAAAATAATCAACAAGGACCTACTGTATAGCACTGGGAACCCTACTCAATACTCTGTAATAACCTATATGGGAAAAAAATCGGAAAAAGAGTGGATATATGTATACGTATAACTGAGCCTCTGCTGTACACCTGAAACTAACACAACATCATAAATCAACTATACCCCAATGTAAAATAAAAATTAAATTAAAAAAAAATACTCAGGGTTTCTGACCTAGGATAGCTGCCAACTGACCCTGGACATGGGCAACCTTTCACCAGTCAGCAATTCATCACTACCAAGGTTTTCTCTGAGGTTTTCACATTTCTTTTAAGTTTAGTTACCAAGAAATTTTTATTATTTCAGTGCTTAAAAAAAGAGTGCTTCACTGAATACTTTGTATTGGATTTGCCTTGGCTTTGGGGTGATAAGGTGTAACCTTTTGAAATAATTGCCTTTAAAAAGGCAACAAAGCAAAAAATGTTAACATGAGTGTTTAAAATTATTCTATGTTGGGACTTCCCTGGTGGTGCAGTGGTTAAGAATCCACCAGCCAGTGCAGGAACATGGGTTCGAGCCCTGGTCCAGGAGGACCCCACATGCTGTGGAGCAACAGAGCCTGTGTGCCACAACTACTGAGCCTTTGCTCTAGAGCCCGGAGCCAAGACTACTGAGCCCACGTGCTGCAATTACTGAAGCCTGCATGCCTAGAGCTCGTGCTCTGCAACAAGAGAAGACATTGCAATGAGAAGCCCGCACACTGCAACAAAGAGTAACCCCCGCTTGCTGCAACTAGGGAAAGCCTGCGCGCAGCAACAAAGACCCAACACAGCCATAAATAAATAAATTTTAAAAATAAAATAAAATAATTCTACGTAAATCACTCCTCCTCTTGCCTCTTAACAGAGACTACACACGTCATTTAATCTTTTATTGAAGACTCAGGGTCATCACTGATGAAAATCAATAACTGTCATCTTGAATATAAAAAACAGAACTGTAAACGTACTAGAAGAAAACATTATTTTATAATTTCAGAATAGGGAAGACTGACAACTATGACACAAATTCTAGAAGCCTTAAAGAAGATATTGACATCTGATGTTATGAAAATGATACCTGCATGGTAAAAAACAAAACAAAACAAAACCCAAAATATCACTGAAAAAAGTCAAAAGAGAATACTGGGAAAAAATATTGTAACTCATATTACAGACAAAGGGCTCAATCTCCCCAAAATATATGGATCTCTTAGAAATTGATAAGAAAATTATTAATATCTTAAAGGAAAGTATTATCACAACTCCCACATAACCAACTTCCAACCTAATTACTTCCTTTTTGTTGTTGTTTTTCCTTAGCTGGGGGTACCTTGAGGACAGAAACTCTATTTCTTTTGCCTTGTACAGGACCTGGCACATCTTTGTTACCCCATTAGTTTTTTTGCTAATTTAAGAAGTTTCATATGTTATATATTGCATTTGCAACCGTTTTGCCAGATACTCTCTCCCCTAATAAGATTTGTCCAAATAATGCTCTACAAGGGGAAACCTCATATTTTAATTTTTCCAGCAGGGAAGTGTCAATTTACCTTTACTTTGTGTTTCTGATCTGTGCCTCATCCATGATCAAAGGCAGTACACTTCATTCCCAGGTTTATCAATTCAGAAAATAAATAATAGGCAATGATAAAAACTATCATTTATTGACTGCCTAGTGTTTTACACACATTATCACATTCAATCCTTGGAACAATTTTAGTATTGTCATCAACGTTTTATACATGAGAAAATCATGATTTAGAGATTTAAGTAGTTCTTTAGCTGGTGGTGTTACTCCCTAAGCTTAATACGCAGCTAAGCTGAGATCAGAACTGAGGTTTCTCCCACTACAGAAACCAGAGAGCTAAAACATTTTGCTCTATTGCCGAAAAAGCCTCTGAGGCCCTTTGTCAGAGGTTCATGGGAGGCTCTGCTTTTTCTTTTTCTTTCTTTCTTTTTTTTTTTTAATATTTATTTATTTGGTTGCTCTGGGTCTTAGTTGTGGCAGGCGGGATCTTTAGTTGCGGCTCATGGGCTCCTTAGTTGCAGCAGTGGGCTCCTTAGTTGCGGCATTCGAACATTTAGTTGCAGCAGGCATGTGGGATCTAGTTCCCTGACCAGGGATCGAACCTGGGCTCCCTGCATTGGAAGCGTGGAGTCTTAACCACTGTGCCACCAGGGAAGTCCCAGAGGCTCTGCTTTAGAAGGGCAGATCCAACTAACATCCCACAATGACTTGTGCCCTCTGTATTCAAGTTCACTCCATTTTCACCTCTCAACTCTATTTAGGAGATTTTCTTTTCTCCCAAAACCACCTCCTTTTCCCCCCAAATATATAGAGAAATAGACCCACAGACATAGAAAACAAACTTATAGTTACCAAAGGGGAAGGGGAGGGAAGGATGAATTAGGAGTTTGGGATTAAAATATACACACTACTATATATAAAATAGTTAACCGACAAGAACCTATTGTATAGCACAGGGAACAATACTCAATATCTTGTAATAACCTATAATGGAAAAGAATCTAAAAAAAAGAATAGATACATATATATGTATATATGTATAATTGAATCACTTTGCTGTACACCTGAAACTAACACAACATCATAAATCAACTATATTTCAATGAAAATTTCTTTAAAAACCCACAGAATATATATATATATATATATATATACACACACACACACATTCATATGAGGTGATCCTGATTATTCCCACATCCTGTATCTCAGCTTTCCGCCTCTGCCCCTCCATTTCTGAGGGATGCTACAGGCACGTGTTTGCTAGTCCTGGCTCTCCACGTCATCTCCACATGGAGATAAAATCAAGGATGCCTATCATTTGAAAAAGACTTTGATTGATTCTGACAGTTCGCTCTGATCTCCCCAACTTGAGAATCATTGCTTTATCACTTATGTGTATCTATAAAGGACTGTTTTTCCTCATTTTTAAAGTTTATTTTTAATAAATTTATTTATTTATTTGTTTGTTTGTTTGTTTTTGGCTGTGTTGGGTCTTCGTTGCTGCGCGTGGGCTTTCCCTCTAGTTGCAGCGAGTGGGGGCTACTCTTCCTTGCGGTGCACGGGCTTCTCACTGTGGTGGCTTCTCTTGTTGCGGAGCTCAGGCTCTAGGTGTGCGGGCTTCAGTAGTGGTGGTGTGTGGGCTCAGTAGCTATGGCTCACGGGCTCTAGAGCACAGGCTCAGTAGATGTGGTGCATGGGCTTAGTTGCTCCGCGGCATGTGGGATCTTCCTGGACCAGGGATCGAACCCATGTCCCATGCATTGGCAGACGGATTCTTAACCACTGTGCTACCAGGGAAGTCCTTCCTTTTTTAAAGTTTTGAGCAGGTGACTATGCTCCCAAACTCAAGTGTTAGGATCACTAGGGGTGGAGGTTAAGAAGTACAGAGCCTGCGGGCATCCTACCCTAGAGACTCAGACTCCACCGGTTGGAGCCAAGGAATCTGCATTTTAACTGGCTCCCTGGGTCACTCTGCCACAGGACAGGGAAGCACTGGTTGGAAAATTAAGTCAGTCCAGCTTTTCCAATTTCTGCCCTGGCTGGGTGGATCTAGAGTCAGGAGGCAGCCGTAGGGTCAAGGTTGTCATGAACACTGTCATCATCATCATCACCCTCGAAAACCATCTATAGAGCGCTTATTACCTATGAAAGGCAATTACCAACCTCCAAAAGTAGAAGGAAAGCAAAGGGCTCTAGGATAGAAAGGTTGTGGGAACTGGAATTAGAAGAATGAATCTGGGTTCAGCCGGAGGTTGGTTAAGAAGAGGGGCAGTAAGTCAGTAAAATACATCTGATGCGAAGATTTCCTACATAATGGAGTCTAGCAAACTGAGGAAGCCACTGATATTGTAAAACCAGCTAATCTGTGTGTGTTTGTCAGACACAGGCTGAATTAAGACCTTGGTTACATCCTGACCTGTCAACGCATACATCTGAAGAAGAGAACCGGGTTTTAAGTTTATTGACCAATTTGTGGCAAACCATGATAAGGCTTGGAAGCAATGCACTGGGAAAAGCTTGGAGGCTACTAGGACCATGGCTGGTTAACAAGAGAATGGACTCCCTCCCTTCAGGCTGGGTAGCCAAAACTATTCATCTTGTGTACAGTGGGGAACTCTTGGCCACAGAAAATTGGCAAGGAAAACTGGCAAGAAGATTCCAGGAGACAATTAAAATTGTCAGTTGTATTAAGCATAGGTCACTGAAGTCTCAGTTTTTCAAATTTGTGAAGTGTAGGGCAGTGACTACTGCTTTATACTGAAGTTCCACTCCTGTCTTTTCAAGATAGGAGAAGAATTAAGTCTTTCTAGAAGAAAATTCTATCTTCATGGACATCATATGCATGATTGGGTAAGGATCTGCAAATTAGCATATCTTTAGATAAGTTTTGCTCATTTGAAAGCCTAATTTATCCTTGAAGGACAAGCTTATTTCAGTATTTCCAAACAAGATAAAGTGACCTTGGGGATTATAAACCAGTAGCCTGGGTCCCCTGGTTCCCTTGGTCCTCCGGGTGGGAAACTTCTCCTTGTCTGAAGCTATGTGGGAGGAGAAATTCATGGTTTACCAGGTTTGCCTGGAGCCAGGGTCAGGGTCTGTCATACTCAATAAGTATTTCTTTTTTTTTTTTATTTTTTTTTGCGGTACGCGGGCCTCTCACTGCTGTGGCCTCTCCCGCTGCGGAGCACAGGCTCCGGACGCGCAGGCTCAGGGGCCACGGCTCACGGGCCCAGCCGCTCCGCAGCATGTGGGATCCTCCCGGACCGGGGCACGAACCCGTCGGCAGGCGGACTCCCAACCACTGCGCCACGAGGGAAGCCCAATAAGTATTTCTTGAATAAATGAACCTGGTTACAAACTCACCTGAAATACTTGCTGAAAGTCTTTTGCAGGGATGAAGAAACACTTGACAGGGTTGATAAAAAGGATTTTATAAGCATGATCCAGTGACAGTAGTTAGGGCCCAAGAAATCCCTTCTCTATTCCTTTTTGGATAACATCTTGGATTATGTCTTCACAAATTTATAATGGATCCTAATGATTCCTTCAGACGGCTTCTTGAATCAAACATTTTGGAATAAAAGTTAGCCATACCTATCAAATGGGGCAATTAAATACCGTTTTCCATTCCCATGTAAACACACATAAGCTGCAATTCTTCGTGCTGGAAAAAAAAAGTTCAAAAAACTGAATTCGTGTTACTAAAGTAGAACTTTGTCTTAATCTTATTTTTTTTTAAATCGAAGTATAATTAATTTACAATGTTCCATTTATCTTTTTTTTTTTTACAATGCTGTTCTTAATCTCAACTTAAAAATAAACATCATTAAACTGAACAACACTTTCTACTAAACTGATCATTAAGTCGTGCTGTTCTTACTGAGGAATTTATTTTCAGGTTTGAATCTTAATGAAATTAAGGTAAACTTACTGTTACTTGTATTACTGTTAATGAAATTAAGTTTACTGTTATTTTTAATTTTTTTGAAATTTAACATTATTTAAGGCAACAATTTTATCAGCAGAATTAATGAACAAAATTCATTTACATTGTTTACCTTCTATCTATGGCAACGTATATATATATCTCCATCACTTTATATCTATATAGATATATAGATATATGGATATACACTTAATTTGCAGTAGTGCTATATGGTTTTCCTTCCAAATAATGGAATTTAAAAGTTGAATCAATTAAAAGAAAAATATTAAGTAGTAATTAGCATAATGGGTTAGAATCATGAAGAGGATAACAGAAGGACTGGATTTAGGGGAAACAGTGAGTGCGGAGCCAGTGTGGAGTGGAAAGCAGGCTGGCCAACAGGATGAGCTGCCTCTCTAGGATCACATGTGCCATGCTATGGAGTTTACACTTTATCCTAAGAGCCCTGGGAGCCACTAAAGACTTGTATGTGTCATGACGAGATTTGCTTTTCTACAAAATCATTATGGTGTAGAGAGAGGATTAGATGTGACAAAAGGAGCCAGCAGGTCATTTAGGAGCCGACTGCAAAAATCTAGGAGAGGGGGCTTCCCTGGTGGCGCAGTGGTTGAGAGTCCGCCTGCCGACGGGTTCGTGCCCCGGTCCGGGAGGATCCCACATGCCACGGAGCAGCTGGGCCCGTGAGCCATGGCCGCTGAGCCTGCGCGTCCGGAGCCTGTGTTCCGCAGCGGGAGAGGCCACAGCAGTGAGAGGCCCGCACCGTAAAAAAAACAAAAAAACAAAAAAACCCAGGAGAGGGATGATGGTGGTCTAACTCTTGGTGTTGCCAGCAAGACAAAAAGAGTTAAGAGCTATTATGGCGTGACTTGGTCGTTGGAACTTGGCTTAGACAACTGGATCAATGGCGGGAGGGAGGGCCCATCACAGAGACGGGGGAAGACAGAAGGAGAAGTGGGTTTTAAGAGGATTATGATGAGCTGCTTAGATATGTATTGGAGGTGATTTGTATGCAAATGAAGAGGAAATATTCAGTAGGAGTTGATGTCTGAGCCAGAAGCTGATGTCAGTGATTTGGATGGGAGTTACCAGCACTTAACCTTTCTTTTGAAATGGATAAAATCCTACCTGTGTGAGTTTGCTAGGGCTGCCAAAACAAAGTACCACCGACTGAGTGGCTTCAACCACAAAAACTTATTTCCTGATAGTTCTGGGGGTTAGAAGTCCAAGATCAAAGTGTCAGCAGGGTTGGTCTCCTCTGCGGGCTTCTCGCCTGAGCTTGTAGATGGCCATCTTCTCTCTGTGTCTTCATACCGTCTTCTCTCTGCATGTGTGCCTGTGCGTGTGCGTGTGCGTGTGTGTGTGTGTGTGTGTGTGTGTGTGTCCTAATCTCCTCTTCTGATAAAGACCTCAGTCATTTTGGATTAGGGCCCTTCCTAAGACCATAATTCACCTTAATTACCTCTGTAATGACCCTTTCTCCAAATAGTCACATTCTGAGGCATGAGGAGTTAGAAAGTCTACATTGTAGTTTGGGGGAATGCAATGCAGCCTATACATCACATCCTAACTTGTTAAATCAAAAAGAAATTCTGTTGGCTAATGAAACCAGTAAGTTCAAGAGGATGAAGGACGAAGGATGAAGGGATTCAAATCTTGACTCCAGGGTGTGTCTTCATTTCTCTCTCTCAGCTCTACGTGATGTCACCTGTATTTTCCCTCACGGTACCAATGATGGCCATTTCAGGACCACAACCTCTGTACAGGAACCAAGCCCTGTGAAGGAAGGAACTTTCTCCTGATAATCCCAACAGAAAACTTGAAAATGATCTTAAGTGACCTATCTTAAATCACTCACCCACCTCAAACAATTCGCTGGTGTATGGAAAAGTGACTCTGGGCAAGGTCCAAGTTTGAGTCTCTAGACTTTCCCTGCCCACCTGTCAATCCCACATAATCCTCACAGATCGGGAATAATGGAAGAGTGTTTCCTTACAGAGTTGTTAAACAGGAAGTAACAACTGTAACAAACCATGTCCACTACAATGACTGAAGCCACACGAGTGGATGTGGCAGCGCATGAAGAATGTGTGGGAGAGGGACTTCCCTGGTGGCGCAGTGGTTAAGAATCCGCCTGCCAATGCAGGAGACACGGGCTCGAGCCCTGGTTGGGGAAGATCCCACATGCCGCGGAGCAACTAAGCCCGTGCGCCACAACTACTGAGCCTGCGCTCTAGAGCCCGCGAGCCACAACTACTACAGCCTGTGCGCCTAGCCCGTGCTCCGCAACAAGAGAAGCCGCCGCAAATGAGAAGCCCGCACCACAACAAAGAGTAGCCCCCGCTGGCGGCAACTACAGAAAGCCCGTGTGCAGCAACGAAGACCCAACGCAGCCAAAACATAAATTAAAAAAAAAAAAAGAATGTGTGGGAGGAAAAGAAGAGGGCTGAGGTTAGGAACCCGAGGGAAAAACACAATATTCAAAGGATGAGATGCGAAATAAACAGACATCCTTTAGGAAAATGCAGAGGATAAACGAAGAAAGGCAGGACAGATGCCAACAGAAGAGACAGTTTTAACAAAGAAACCATGATTTGTGAAACCTAGGAGAAAAAAAATTAATATCTTTAATCACAAAGAGCTCAGACACATCAATTTTTTAAAAAGAACACGAATAGAAAAATGAGCAAAAGATCAGAGCAGGCAGTTCCCCCCCCCACACACAAAATTAAATTAAAATGATATGTGACTAGGTATTCATTTATCAAGGAAAACGAATTGAAACACTTTTGAGATATCGTTTGGGGCTTTTAAGATTGGCAAAATAAAAAGACTTGAAAACAAATTGAAACACTTTTGAGATATCGTTTTGGGCTTTTAAGATTGGCAAAATAAAAAGACTTGAAGACATCCCCCATTAGCAAAGAGGAAGAGAAATAAGCATCCAGGATGAATTGCTGGTGGTTCAAAGTGGGGCATCTTCAGGCAGAGCAATTTGTCAGAATTAAACACTTAAAGGTGCGTACTCTTTACAAAATCAGCTACGAAGTTACTATCATAAGTAAATTAAGCCTTGTTTTTTTTGTTTGTTTGTTTTTTGTTTTTTAGAAAGGAAATAATCCAGAGATCATCTAAAAAACGTTAAACTCAAAATATTGCTAACAGGTATGGAGGGGCACCAACAAATTAGAACGGACACAGGCTATAAACCACCCACGCACAACCATACTGGTGGGTCTCCACTGAAAATCCTATGAAGGGGAAAACCAGGAGGACAAAATGAGGTAGACATGTCGACATATGGGCTGCTTTGGAAAGTCCTCCAAAACATATTAATGAAAGTAGAAGGTGCAGAGCCATGTGAATAGCATGGATTCAGGTTTTAAAGACACAGCTGTGCAGATAAGTACCTGAAAACATTTTCTGGAGGAAAGCATAAGAAACTGATAGCAAGTGGTTGCCTTTGGTGAGAGGGACCATGTAAAAAGAGGGGGTAGGAGGTTGTAGGGGTGAGATTTCCAATTTCTGTTTTACATCATTTAATGCTTTTTAATTTATTCAAGTGACAAATGATAATTGAGCAGGCCCCAATGTCAGGCACTGAACTAGGCACTCGGGAAATACTAGAGGAGGGAAATAGAGCTGAGGGCTTCCAGCCTGCGCTCCTCAGCTAGACTGCCTGGCTGTGAATCGGCTTTGAATCCTGGCTGCACACTTAGATGTTGGGAGACCACAGTTAAATGACTTAACCTCTCGTTGCTTCATGTGTAGAATGTGGACTAACAGTTCTTATTTCACAGAATTGCTATAAGAAGTAAATGAGATAACACATGTAAGGTGCTTAGCATGATGCCAGGCATTTAGTACATGCTCCTTAATTGTAAGCGCTCAAAAAAAAGTGAGCCACAAGAGACACAGTCCCCGGCCTCAGAGAACACCCAGTACAGTGGGTGGCTGAACTGCAGAGGAGGAGTTGGTTATTGGAAACGAGGGTCCAGAGAGTTGGATGAAACATCCAAGTAGATGCTGGAGCCATCCAGCAAGATAGGAGGGCTTGAGGGCCTTCTTGCCCTGAGGAGGGAGCAGCTGGGGGAAACGGAGCCTCAGGACACCATGGGAAGATCATTCCGGTATTCCCTGACTCCCAGGTGGCTGAGTTAGGGGAACCGCGAGGGGCTACTTGGCCAATGTCAACATGAAGGGCTTACAAGGGAACCGTATTCTTTGAACAGAAGACAAATGGTGGACTTCCCTTGTGGCACAGTGGTTAAGAATCCACCTGCCAATGCAAGGGACACGGGTTCGATCCCTGGTCTGGGAAGCTCCCATATGCCGCGGAGCAACTAAGCTGGTGTGCCACAACTACTGAGCCTGTGCTGTGGAGCCGCGAGCTACAAATACTGAGCCCATGCGCCACAGCTACGGAAGCCTGCGCACCTAGAGCCCGTGCACCACAACAAAAGAAGCCACCGCAATAAGAAGCCCACGCACCGCAATGAAGAGCAGCCCCCTCTTGCCGCAACTAGAGAAAGCCCGCGTGCAGCAACGAAAATCCAATGCAGACAAAAGTAAATAAATTAAAAAAAAAATGATCCAGCTCAAATACTGTTTAAAAAAAAAAAGAAGACAAATGCTAAGTTGGTGGAAAACCTGCTCTCCTAGGAAAAGAGTTGCCTCAGTTTCCCGCCAGCACTTACGTTCAGTAAGTAGAGCCCTAAAAGTTTGTTAAAGGAGCAAACGGACAGCACCTCTGGGTTCTGCTTTAATCTGCAAGTCGCAGCCTTTGAGGCAGGGACTGGGAGTGGACAGAGGCTCTTCAGTGTGCCCCGCACTAATGACACTACCAGCTCCAAAAGGAGAACCAATTAAGTGGTCAGAAGTTGGAAAAAGTAAGGAATGAGATACTGGGCCCAGCTCCCGTTGACGCAAGATCTTTTCTTCCATAATCCATCCCATCTTCACCAAAACAATAAGTGCACTAATTAATCTTACATATTTTAGCCTACGTGATAGAGTTATTCTCACCTCATTTTTCCAATAACTGTATTCTCCGATTACAATTTGAGTTTTCTTGCTTTCTTTTCTCACCTCTTCTGGTTCCTTTTGCATCTTCACTTGCACCCAGAGTTTGGTTTTTACCTTACTCTGATTTCTTGTTTCATAAAGGCCAAACTGTCTTACGTCTATGGTAAATGATTTTCAGAGTTGGACTTTTTCTGCACATCTGAGTAATGCTTCTATTCTTTTTTGCTCTAGAAATTTTCCCCAGGTCCCAACGTTCCATTTTGTGTGTTTGGTTTGTGTGTGTGTGTGTGTGTGTGTGTGTGTTTACTCATCCTTGAATGGGCTTATTTATATTCCAACATGGCGTTTGTAAGTAGTCATTCCTTAATTCAACAGGTACGAATTTTTCAAAAATTGATATTTGTTTGTCTTCTGGTGGGCAAGGTGTTTCAAAAACTGAATTACATATAAGGATTCAACTTCAAAGGGCCTCTGATTTATGAGAAGAGATAAGATAGGTATAATAACTATAGTGCAAGGTAGAAAGCCAGGTGGGGGACAGGGGTAGAGTCCATAATTTCTGCTTGTGGCCTTTTTCATAGATGATACAAAGTAAACAATGATGCTGAAATTGGGAAGGACTGACTCTGTTCACAGTTCAATGTTGTTCTAAGTCACAGCCATTAGGAATTAGGACCACTGAGGCTATTTCCAATTTATATTACCTTTTTCTTCCTCGGTAAATATGGAAAAATACTAGCAAACACTAATGTGCCAGGGTTTCTATGATGCTATCAATCAATGAGTGTAAGGAATTTTACATTCTGTTACAGTGTTTGTTACAAAATAACTACATTCCATCATTAATCACTGTTGTCACTCAAAGAAGCCTCAAGAATATTACCAAATGTCAGTGGAAAATAAACAAGATGTTTTCTTTGGGTTGAATAATTTCTCAAAATGTTTTATTTTCCAGTGATGAAAACATGTAACAGTGGCATAGATACATTAATCAATTGCCTCGATTATATTCTTTTGTGAAAAGGGAATTTGACAAAACGTTATTACAGGAAACTTACATTTTAAGCATAGTTTTTTTTTTTTTAATTTTTATTTATTTATTTTTGGCTGCTTTGGGTCTTCGTTGCTGTGCGCTGGCTTTCTCCAGTTGCGGCGAGTGGGGGCTACTCTTCATTGCAGTGCGCAGGCTTCTCACTGCCGCGGCTTCTCTTGTTGCGGAGCATGGGCTCTAGGCGCGCAGGCTTCAGTAGTTGTGGCGTGCGGGCTTCAGTAGTTGTGGCACGCAGGCTCAGTAGTTGTGGTTCGCGGGTTCTGAAGCGCAGGCTCAGTATTTGTGGCGCACGGGCTTAGTTGCTCCGCAGCATGTGAGATCTTCCCAGAACAGGGCTCGAACCCGTGTCCCCTGCATTGGCAGGTGGGTTCTTAACCACTGCGCCACCAGGGAAGTCCCTAAGCATAGTTTTTAACTTTTTTTTTCCCCTAAGTGCACCAACTGCTTTTTAGATTTAATTTTTTTAAAAAACGGGGATTTAAAACACTATTTTAACTTTGAATTAAAAACTCAGATTGTGACCAATGATAGTTTTAAGCTTATCTAATTAATATGTGATTTAAAAATAGATAGAAAAGAGTATAAATTCCAAACCCCTAGAGGGGGTGTCCACCTCACAGATCCCTATCTGGATAAATGCTGTAACAAAGGCAAGGAGACGCTAGGTGGCTCCATGATTTTTAAATAAAATTAAAGTCCGCAAAAGATAATGCAAAGTCAAGGAACAAAACATCTCTACTGGGCTGAACCTTTAACCCAAACAAGAAACAGTAATCTTCAATCACGGTCTCTCACTCAGGATAATTTGGAGTATAGGGTTAAGAGTTAAACTAAAAAAACCAAAACAAAACCAAAACAAACCTTCAACACTGCAAAGTATATATGGGTAAGCAATTTGCTAAAAAATAAGGGAAGGCATTATATTATATTCTTAAGGACATCAATTACTAAGGGGGAGATGGTTTAAAATTTTTCCTAATTTATTGCCATCTAGTTTGCCAGCTCTTCTTGTGGACTTTCTCTTTTCAGTTTAAAATTTAAATTTACGAAAAATTATTAAATTGGGGCATTATAACTTATTAAACATTGTTTTCCAATTTCCTTCCTTATAGCTGTCACCCTTATTAATATCGCAAGAGAAATAGCAAAACAAAACAGCTTCGTTTGGGCTACTTGGGAAGGAAAACAAAAGCACAGTGCTTATCTAAACTAGGAAACCTAACTCAAAATACAACTAAGGCAAACACTATTCCATTCTATATCATCTGCAAGGAGACTGAAAGAAACTGCGTGAAAAGAATTCCCTTCCGGTTTCACAAAAGACGAGAAAAATGTTACATCTGAAGTGTGATTTGCATTTTAGGAACCAAAATTTGCTCGTTAAATGTTTCTGGATTTCATTTTTTTCCGAAGTGAGGTAGCAGAAGACGATCATTTTCCTGAAAGTATATAACTAACTTTGTCCTGAAAATAAATGCGGGGTGGTGGAGGGGAGGGGTTTCCGAATTATTAAATATTCTGAACTGTCAGTCTGCAATTGGCTAATAGAAAAAAATCTCCCCCCTCCCCTAAACGAGAATCTCAGACCGGTCACTTCTTAAGAACATATTTAGGAACCGTTTTAATCGTAAAAGAAACAGTTTTCTTACCATTGTTCGGGGCCAGTAAGTCATGATCGCGTGGCACGTGGGGTCCACACAGTACTCCACTGGTCTTGTTTGTTTTTCCAGGCAGGAGCCGCATTTGAAAACTGACCGTTTTCTACCGTAATTCGTGAAGACCGTTTTTGTAAATGAGCGCTTCTTGCACAGTTTAAATTACAGTCGGCTTTAAAATGCTAATTCCGAACCTCCTTATTTCAATGTCTTTGAAAACGTTCACCCTTCTGTTTTGAAAGACAACGAATCACACCAAAAGACTGCGCAAACCTGACCTAAATGAACATGTTTCCCAAATGTGAACGAACCTATCGTTATGTTTAGAGACGTGGTTAGAGAAATTAAAAACTGATTTCAGTCCCTCCCTTCAAAGAATTCCCCAGGAGAAGGGATATCTTTCGTATAGCCCAAAGACTTGTAAATCACGTCTATTATTTTCGACAGTGAGCCGAACGGTCGAGACCGGACGTGAATCCGGCAACTCGATGACAAAAGGTGTAGCTCCAGGTCGAAATACCAAAGGGGGCTAGGCAGGTGGCCTGAGTGGCCACCCGGAGTTAACTTACAGACTTTCTAGAAAACAGTAGTACTTTCTCGGTGATCTCTTTGTTTTGATATTCGTTATTTTATTTCGTTATTGTGCTGAGGACACGGTGGTTAGGAACGGGGAGCGCTTCGCTCGAATCCTGCAGGCGCCAGCCTCCCCCGGCTCCCCTAGCCCCCGGGGCTCCCCTGGCCCGGCGAGGAGGGGCTGCAGGGGCGGGGCGGGGCGGGGCGGGCGCGGGGGGGGAGGCCCGCGGCCCGCGGGCCGCCGCCCAGCCCCGGGACCTGCCCGGGAGGAGTCGCGCCGCCGACGGTTATAAGAAGCCGGCCTGTCGGCGCTCCGCGCGCACCCTCCCCCGCCCGGAACACCGGTCGCCCGGCCAGGGCCGAGGCGGGGCCGTAGGGTTGGCCCCCAAAGGGATGCTCTCGCCCGAGCGGCGAGATCAGCCCCGCTCGCCCCTCGCCGCCGCCGCCGCGCCGCACCCGCCGACGGTCGCCGACATGGCTCTCTACTGCGGCGACAACTTCGGCGTGTACTCGCAGCCCGGCCTGTCCCCGGGCGCCGCCGCCTCGGGCGCCCCCCCGGCCGCCCGGGCGCCCTACGGTCTGGCCGACTATGCCGCGCCGCCGGCCGCAGCCGCCAACCCCTACCTGTGGCTCAACGGGCCGGCCGGGGGCGGTCCCCCTGACGCC